>NW_026909273.1:0-88246 GCF_033115175.1 Lepus europaeus
GTCCAGTCAGGGGCATCAGGGGAACCAAAGAGGTGGGGTTCTGGTGACAGACTGACAGGTTCAGGGTCCATCAGGGACAGGCAGTGGAGTTCTGGTTGCAGGGAGACAGGTTCCTGGTCCAGTCTGGGGCAGTCAAGGGAGCTAAGGGGGTGGGGTTCTGGCTGCACATTGACAGGTTCCCTGTACAGTATGGACAGGCAGTGGAGCTAACAGGTCGGGGTTTCCAGGTGCTGACTTACAGCTTCCTGGTGCAGTCAGGGTCATGCAGGGGAACTAAGAACATGGGGTTCTGGCTGAAGACGGACAGGTTCCGGTCTAGTAAGGCCAGGCAGGGGAGCAAAGGAGATGGGGTTCTGACTGCAGACTGACATGTTCCTGGTCCTTATGGCCAGTCAGGGCAGCTAAGGGGGTGGGTTCTGGCCTCAGACTGACAGGTTCCTGGTATTATCAGGGGCAGGCAGGGGAGCCAAGGAGGTGGGGCTCTGGCTGCAGACTGACTGGTTCCCGGTCCCATCAGGGGTATGCCGGGGAGCTAATGACGTGGGGTTCCTGCCTTAGGCTGACAAGGTCCCTGTCCAGTCAAGGGCATCAGGGGAGCTAAGGATGTGGGGTTCTGGCCACAGACATGTTCCCGCATCAGTCAGTGCCACACAGGGCAGCCTAAGCAGGTGGGGATCTGGCTGCAGAACCTGTCAGGAACTGACAGGTCCTGGTTCAGTCAGGGGCTTTCAGGGGAGCCAAGGAGGTGGTGTTCAGGCGGCACACTGACAGATACCGGGTCAATTAGTGGCAGGCAGGAGTTCCAAGGAGGTGGGGTTGGCAGCAGACTGACAGGTTCCTGGTCCACTCAGAGGCAGGCTGGGAAGCCAAGGAGGTGGGGTTCTGGCAGCAGACTGACAGGTTCCCAGTCTCTTTAGGGGCAGGCAGGGAGGACAAGGAGATGGGGTTTGGGCCACACACTGATGGTCCAGGTCCTGTCATGGGCAGGCAGGGGAGCCAGGAAGGTGGGGTTTGCGACAGACGTACAGGTCTGGGTCCATCAGGAACTCGCAGGGGCGCAGACTGAGAGGTTCCTAGTCTAGTATTTGCAGGCCTAGGAGCTAAGGACGTGGGGCTCTGGCCTCAGACTGATAGGATTCCATTCTCATCAAAGGCACTCAGTGGAGCCTAAGGTGGTAGGGTTCTGGCTGCAGACTGACAAGTTCCCGGTCCAGACGGGGGAAGGCAATGGAGCATAGGATGTTGGGTTCTTGTTGCATACCGAGAGGTTCCAGTTCCAGTAAGTCCAGGCAGGGGTGGGGTGGGGTTTTGGCTGCAGACTGACAGGTTCCCCGTATATTGAGGGGCAGGGAGGGGAGCCAAGGAGATGGGATTCTGGCTGAAGACTGACAGGTTCCCGGTTCAGTCAGAGGCAGTCAGGGGAGCCAAGAAGTTGTGGTTCTTGTCACAGACTGACAGGTTTCCAGTCCAGTCAGGGAAAGTCAGGGGAGGCAAGGAGGTGGTGTTCTTGCCGTAGACTGACAGGTTCCCTTTCCAGTCAGGAGCAGTCAGGGGAGCAGAGGAGCTGGGGTTTTGGTGGCAGACTGAAATGTTCCCTGTGCAGTCTGGGGCACTCAGGGCAGCCTCAGGGGGTGTGGTTCTAGCCACAGAATGAAAGGTTCCCAGTCCAGCTAGGGGCAATCAGGGAGCAAGGTGATGGGGTTCTTGCAGTAGACTGACAGGTTCCTGGGCCATTGAGGGGCAAGCAGGGGAGCTGAGAATGTGGGGTTCTGGCCACAGACTGAAATGTTCCCTGTGCAGTCTGGGGCACTCAGTGCCACAACGTGGTGGGGTTCTGGCCACCAACTAGAGGATCCCATTTCTGTCAGGGGCAGTCAGGGCAGCCAATGATGTGGGGTTCTGGCGGCAGACTGACCGGTTCCCAGTGCCATGAGGGGCATTGAGGTTAGCCAAGGAGCTCGGGTTCTTGCTGCACACTGACAGGTTCCATGTATATCAAGGGCAGGCAGGGAGTTAAAAGGTGGGGTTCTGGCCACAGACGGACAGGTTCCTGGTCCAGTAGGAGCAGGCAGGGGAGCCAAGGAGGTAGGCTTCCGGCTGCAGACTGACAGGTTCTTGGTCCCATCCGGGGCTGTCAGCGGTGCCATGTTGTGTGGTTCTGGTGTCAGACTGTCATGTTCCAGGTCCATTAAGGGCAGACAGTGGAGCTAAGGAGGTGGGGTTCTAGCCATGGACTGACTGGTCCCTGGACCCTTCAGGGGCAGTCAGAGGCCCAAAAAGGTGGGGTTCTGGCATCAGACTGACAGGTTCTGGGTCCCATCAGGGGCAGGCAAGTGAGCCCAGGATGTTGGGTTCTGGCAGCAGACTGACAGGTTCTGGGTCCCATCAGGGGCAGGCAGGGAAGTTAAGGAATGGGGTTCTGGTGGCAGGCTGAGATGTTCCAGGTCATTAGGGGCTGGCAGGGGACCAAGGAGCTGGGGTTCTGAACTCAGACTGAGAGGTTCTGGGTATTAGGCACTGGCAGGGGAGTTAAAGGGGTGGGTTCCGGTAGCAGACTGATAGGTTCCTGATCCAGTCAGGGGCATCACTGGATTCTAAGGGGGCGGGGTTCTGGCCGCTGACTGACATTTCCAGGTCCCATCAGGAGCTGGCAGGGGAGCCAAGGAGGTGGGGTTTGCTGGCCACAGACTGACAGGTTCCTGGGCCCATCAGGGGCAGGCAGCAGACTTAAGGATTCGTGGCCCCTGCTGCAGACTGACAAGTTTCTGGTCCAGTATGGCCAGCAGGACAGCAAAGAGGTGGAGGCTGGCCACAGACTGGCAGGTTCCTGGTCATGTCAGGGGCACTCAGTGGAGACTAAGAGGGTGGGGTTCTGGCTGCAGATTGATAGGTTGCCAGTCCACACAGGGGCAGGCAGGCAAGCAAAAGATGTGCATTTGTGGCCACAGACTGACAGGTTCCGGGTCCATCAGAGGCAGGCAGAGGAGCCAATGAGCTCTGGTTTTAGCGGCAGACTGACAGGCTCTGGGTCCATGTGGGATAGGGAGGGGAGCTAAAGAGGTGAGGTTCTGGCCACAGGCTTCTAGGTTCCTGGGCCCATCAGGGTCAGAAAGAGGAGACGAGGTGGGGTCCAGGCTGCAGAAAGAAAGATTCCTCGTCCAGCAGGGGCAGGCAGAGGAGATAAGGAGCTGGGCTTCTGGCCACAGACTGACAGGTTCCTGTTCTCGTCAGGGGCACTCAGGTGAGCCAAGAAACTGCTGAAGTTTATTTCTTCCTGAGAAGATTCGTTCTGAGAGGAGGAGCGTGGTGGGGGCACAAGGTGCGGAGTCACCACACGGACCCCAGAGTCAGGTGAACGCGGGCCTGAGGCGAGCAGCCCGCAGACTCGTTTATTTCAGTTGCTACAGCTGCTTATATAGCCAAGACCAGCCAATGCGCTCAAGGGGCGGTCTATGCCCCACCCAATCACAGCCTGCTGCCAGGCAGTTTCCAAAGCCATCCAATCACAGCCTGTTGCCAGGCAGGCAGGTTCTGAAACATCCAATCACGGCCTGCAGTCAGTCATGCTCCTTTGTCATGTGGTTTCCTCTGTTGTCATGGGGTTTCAGAAGCCATCCATTCATGGCCTGTTGCCAGGCAATTTCTGTTGCCAGTGGCCATCTTGGCATGACCTTTTCACCTTAAGGACCTTTTCACCTTATGCCTGGCCTTACAGGACAAGGAACCTGTCAGTCTGTGACCAGGCCCTCCCCATCAGCTCTCACGCCTGGACATTTTGGACCAGGATCCTGTCAGACTGTGGCCAAAACCCCACCTCCTTAGGTTACCCTGCCTACACCTGATGGGACTGGGGACCTCATAATCTGCGGCAGGAATCTCATGTCCTTAGCTAACCTGCCTGCCTCTCACGGGACCAGGAACCTGTCAGGCAGCAGCCAGAGCCCCACCCCCTTAGTCTCCACTGAGTGGCCCTGACGGGACCGGGAACCTGTCAGTCTGCTCACAGAACCCCACGTCATTGGCTCCGCTGACTGCCCCTGACAGGATTGGAACCTGTCAGTGTGTGACCAGAAACAACCACTTTAGCTCCTCTGCCTGCCCCTGATGGAGGTGGAACTGTCACTCTGCAGCCAGAACCCCACCTCCTTGGTTCCACTGACTTCTCCGAATGGACCCAGAACCTGTCAGTCTGTGGCCAGAACCCCACCTCCTTGGCCGCCCCCCGCCTGCCCATGACTGGACCAGGAACCTGTCTGTCTGCTGCCAAAACCCCACCTCTTTGCTCTCCCGCCTGCCACTGATGGGACCGGGAACCTGTCAGTCTGTGGCCAGAACCCCACCTCCTTGGTCCCCCTGCCTGCCCATGACTGGACCGGGAACCTGTCTGTCTGCCGCCAAAACCCCACCTCTTTGCTCTCCCACCTGCCACTGATGGGACCGGGAACCTGTTAGTCTGGGGCCAGAACCCCACCTCTTTGGCTCCCCTGCCTGCCCCTGATGGACCTGAACTCGTCAGTCTGTGGCAGAAACCCCATGTCCTCAGATCTCCTGTCTTTCCCCAATTGACCGGGAACCTGCCACTCTGCTGCCGGAACCCCACGTCCCCTGAGTACCCCTGATTGGAACAGGAACCTGTCACTCTGTGGCTAGAACCCCACATCCTTAGCTCCCCTGACTGCCCCTAAGGGTTCTGGAACCTGTCATTCTGCAGTCAGAAGCTCACCTCCTTGGCTATCTTGACTGCCCCTGTCTGGGCCGGCAAGCTGTCAGTCTGCAGCCAGAACCCCAACTCCCTGGCTCCCCTGACTGCTTCTTTCTGGCCTGAGGATGTGTCAGGCTGGGGCTACCAGGCCCCCTCTTGGATCCCCTGCCTGTCCTTGATGGCACCGGAACCTGTCAGTCTGGGGCCAGAAGCCACCTCCTTGTCTCCCCTGCTGCCTCTGGCGGGACTGGTATCTTGTCAGTCTAGGGCCAGAAACTCCCTTGTTGGCTCCCCTGCCTGCACCTGACAGTACCGGGCCATGTCAGTCTGCGGCAGGGACCCCACGGCCTTAGCTCTCCTGCCTGCCCCTAACTAACCCAGAACCTGTCACTCTGCTGCCAGAACACCAACTCCATAGCTCCCCTGAGTGCCTCTCAATCTGTGGCCAGAACCCCATGTGTGGAGGAATGAGAAGGCCATGCCAAGATGGCCTGTGGCAAGCAAGCATCAGTTACTCAGGAATGGCTTTGAAACCCACCTGGCATCAGGCTGTGATTGGATGGGTTTGGAAACTGCCTGGCAACAGGCTGTGATTGGATGCGTTTGAAACCCACCTGGCAACAGAGCCTGCCTGGCAACACGCTGTGATTAGTTGGGGCATAGACCACCCCTTGATGGTGGGGTTCTTGTCACAGACTGACAGGTTCCCCTTCCCATCAGGGGCAGGCAGGGGACCCAAGGGGTGGGGTTTGGTGGCTGACTGACAGGTTCCGGGTCCCATGAGGGCAGCAGGATAGCCAAGGGGTGGGGTTCTCGTCACAGACTGATAGGTTCCCAGTCTATGAGGGGTGACAGGAGAGCCAAGGGGGTGGGGTTCTGGTTGTGTGACAGGTTCCCCTTCCCATCAGGGACAGCAGGAGAGCCAGGAGGGTGGGGTTCTGGCGGCAGACTGACAGGTTCCGGGTCCCGTCAGGGGTAGCAGGAGAGCCAAGGAAGGGGTGGGGTTCTCGTCACAGACTGACAGGTTCCGGGTCCCGTCAGGGCAGCAGGATAGGCAAGGGGTGGGGTTCTCGTCACAGACTGACAGATTCCGGGTCCCGTCAGGGCAGCAGGAGAGCCAAGGGGTGGGGTTCTCGTCACAAACTGACAGATTCCTGGTCCCGTCAGGGCAGCAGGAGAGCCAAGGAAGGGGTGGGGTTCTCGTCACAGACTGACAGGTTCCGGGTCCCATCAGGGCAGCAGGATAGGCAAGGGGTGGGGTTCTCGTCACAGACTGACAGATTCCTGGTCCTGTCAGTGCGGTAGTAGAGCCGAGGGGTGGGGTCCTCGTCACAGACTGACAGATTCCTGGTCCTGTCAGTGTGTAGGAGAGCCGAGGGGTGGGGTCCTCGTCACAGACTGACAGATTCCTGGTCCTGTCAGTGTGGTAGGAGAGCCAAGGGGTGGGGTCCTCGTCACAGACTGCCAGATTCCTGGTCCTGTCAGTGCAGCAGGAGAGCCGAGGGGTGGGGTCCTCATCACAGACTGACAGCTTCCGGGTCCCGTCAGGGCAGCAGGAGAGCCAAGGAGTTGGGGGTTTCCAGGTGTTAACTGACAGGTTCTCAGTACAGTCAGTGGCAGGTATGGGAGCTAAAGGAGTGGGGTTCTGGCTACAGGAAAACGTAGTCTGTTGAGAAGTGGATAAGAGTAGAAGAGATGGGCTGGATGAAAGGAACGGAACTAGAAAGTAAGGTGCTCATTTTTGTCATTTTTAAGCTTTTTCAGAAAATTCTGGGACTGTTCTTTCTAATTTTGTTTTATGGAAAGCTCATTTTCGGTGATTTTTTAACCTTTTCTCTCAGAAAAAAGGATCTCCTGGCAGACACAAGAATGTTCTAGACCTTTCCAGAGACTTCTGGAGAAACATTCTGGAACATTCCAGCAGCCAGAAACACCGTAGAGTCTTCCCGATTTCATGCTGCATGGTCTCATGGGGGCCCTGTGCACACTGCCACGCTTATCCTGGCCAGTTCATTCTGGCCAGAGCCTGCTGGACCCCTGGAGTGAGTAGAGCAGAAAATGGGATTAAAGGATTGCACAATGCAGAACCCATCTAAGTCAGTTTTTCCACTGAGACAGAGATCGGAGTGACCTCCCTGGAGCTCTCAAGGTCGCGTATGGGTGCCTGGACATGAAAAAGCTGAAAAGAAAAACCCCGATTCTGGAACCTTCTAGGAGGTTCTAGAATGTTCCAGGATACCCTAGGATTTTCCAAGGTGTTCTAGAATGTTCCAGAATGTTCCAAAACATCACTAAGTGAGTCTGGGGGGTTTCCGGGACACAGGTCTGAGTGGAAAGTTCCTGGCTGGGCATGACGGGCATCCTGATGCCACGCCCAAGCTGGCTGACATTTACCCAGGGCACACAGTGGGGTGGCCAGGTTTGTGACTGCACTGGGACGTCCTGAGCCCACCAGGGCTGTGGAAATTTCCAGCACATTGGCGGAGGTTCTCAGACCCACAGGACGCTCGCCTGGTGCTCTACAACATGCTAGACCATTCTACAAAATTTCAAGACCACAAAGACACTCACCAAGCATTCCAGGACATCATGAACATTCTAGAAAATTCTAAGACATGCACCAGTATTCTGGGACACTCCAAGACCACGTGCTCTAGAATAGTCTAAGGCCCTGAGGACGCACACCGGGCATTCTGGAAACATTCTAGAACATTCTGGAAAATTCTAGGAAATGCTGAGATTGTCCTCCTCCGGTGTCTTCTGGAACAGTGTAAGGCCCCAGGACGCTCACCAGGTGCTCTGGAAAGCATCCTAAGAATATTTAGAATGTTCTACAAAATTCCTCGAAATGCCAAGGACATTCCCTGGGCATTCTAGAACATTCTAGAATCCTGGAAATACCCACCAGGTGGTCTGGAAAATTCCAAACCCCAAGAACCCATGAAGGAATCTCCCCGAATTTCCTGGAAGCTCCCGGAATGTTCCAGAATGTCCCTGGCGCCAACCAGGATGTTTGCACAACCTTGGCCCCGCCCACTCCACCCCAGCCCCGGCAATAAATAGACACCCGGTCCCAGCCAGCTCAGACGATGAAGAAGACAATGATGAGAACGGTGACAAAGGCTCTCCTCCTCGCCCTCATGGTGGCCGTTGCCTGCGCTGAGGTCGACCCCGCCCAGGTATACTGACTTCACATCACGCACTCGCGCAGTGTCTGCAGCCATATCATTCATTCGCATCATTTTTTGTCCTGTCCAGATCTCAGGGCCCTGGCGCACCTTCGCCATCGCCGCCGACAACCTGGACCAGGTCCAGGAGGAGGGGCCGCAACGCATGCTGCTCCGCCGTATTGAGTGCCAGGAGAACTGCAATGCCCTGAACATCTTCTACTACGTCAGGTGAGGGGGCGGGGCCAGGGCAGACAGGAGAGGCCAGAGACAGAGAGCCAGGGGGAGCAATCGAGCCCAGAGAACAGGGAAGCCAGGAGCAGCCAAGCCCAGAGATCCCAGAGAGACCGAGAGAGCAGACAGCAGTCATCGAGCCCAGAGTCAGAGAGCAGGCGGGCAGAGGGGAGTCATGGAGCTGGGAGAGAGCAGACAGGGCCAGCCGATCCCAGAGTCAAAGAGCAGACAAGGGAGACCAGGTGAGCCCAGATGGAGAGCAGACAGGAGCAGTGGAGCCCACAGCGAGCGGCCATGTTCCTGGTCTCTTATTCAGGAAGAACAGGGTCTGCACCCCACACATGGTCGTGGCCCAGAAGAATGCAGATGATGTCTACACCATTCACAGTGAGTACAGAATGTGTGGTAGTGTTTCATGGTGTTCTAGAACATCCCAGAGATGCGCTAGAATGTTCTAGAACGTCCCAGACGGCCACACTCCAGACCATCCCAGGGTGTTCTGGAATGTTCCGTGGCATTTCTGCAATGTTCTAGAACGTTCCAGACAATACCTGGATGTCCCAGAGTGCTCAAGATGGCGCCTCAGTGTTCTAGAATGTTCTAGTTGTCCCAGAGGGTCATTCCCCACTGAATCCCAGGATTATCTGGAATGTTCTGGAATGTTCCATGGTATTTTAGAATGTTCCCGACAGTCCCAGAATGCTCTAGGCAGCGCCTTGATGTCCTAGAATGTTCTAGAATGTTCCAGACCACCACGTTCCAGACAACCCCAGGATGTTCCGGAAGGTTCCACGGTGTTCTTCGATGTTCTAGAACGTTCCACACAATCCCAGAATGTCCCAGCATGCCCCGGCACAACCCGCTCACCCACCTCTCTCCCTACAGTGGAAAACCAGAACTACCTGCAGCTCCTGGGCTGGGCCTCCAACAACCTCGTCTTCACCAACTATTACATGAAGCCCGACGGCACCCCCACCCGCTTCATGTTTGTTGCTCGTGAGTCCCCCTCATGCACACATGTATACAGCCGGCGCCCACTAGGGATACGCACCATGAGAGAGCCTGACCCCAACTGTATACAGGGAAAAGGGGGCTGCACGGCCAGGCATATACAGTCGGTGCCTCCTGGATAAAGCGAGTGTATACAGCCGGCACCCACTAGACAGGGCGAGCATATACAGTCGGCGCCCACTAGATAGAATGAGCATATGCAGTCAGAACCCGCTAGTTAGAGCGAGCGTATACAGTCAGCACGCACTAGATAGAGTGATCATATACAGTTGGGGCCTGCTAGATGGGGTGAGCGTATACAGTTGGCGCCCACTAGATAGAGCGAGCACACACAGTTGGCGCCCACTCTTGCCACAGTGAGAGCACAGTACATAGATGACGAGCGGATGGAGGACTTCCTGAGGCTCACGGAGCAGCATGGATTCCCGCGGAAGAACATCCTGCGCGTGGACGACACGGGTGAGGCTTCTGGGCTGACCCGGCACTGACCCGGCGCTGACCCGGCGCTGACCCTGCACTGACCCTGCGCTGACCCGGCGTCTCCCCTCTCTCTCCCACAGACACCTGTCCGCCCTGAGGACGCCTGCCGCCCCCGGAGAAGGTTCTGGAACATTCTAGAACATTCCGGAATCGAGCGTCCCCGGCTCCCCCTGCCTCCCGCTGATGCAATAAACTCGTCCCCAGCATGGTCCCCAGACTTTTATTATTCAGTCAACAGGCAGAGCGAGCTGGGTGGGGGAGACCCAGGGGACCGTGGGAAAATCCGTGGACCGTGGGAACATGGGTAGGAAACCCCTCGCAGGCACCTTCAGTTGCTAGGCAACGCCACACAGGGCGCTCATGTTTCATGAATTTGTTTTTCGTTTTCTCTGAGGGCAGCGGCAGCCATCTTGGAGTCTGGCAATTTTTTTCTGATGGCAGCGGCAGCCATCTTGGGTCCTGGCAACATTTCTCTGACAGAAACCCGTGGGCGTCCCTGTCAGAAAAGTTGTCTTTCAGACCCGGGGGCCAATTGCCTGACAGAAACTTGTATGGGAATTAAAATTATTTCCTGAGTGATTGACAGTGGTGATGAGGGATGGACAGGTGGGATGGGGGATGGACAGGAGTCCCTGCTGAGATCCCTGGGACCCCCAGAGACCCCTAGGGACCAACAGAGACCCCTGGGAACTGACTGTGAGAACCCAGAAGTGGACCGGAAGTACCCAGACATGGGTATAAAAAGACCGGAAGTGACTGGGAATGGGTAGAAAAGCGCCAGAAGTGGACCGGAAGTACCCAGTAGTGGGTATCAAAACACCGGAAGTGACTGGGAATGTGCATAAAATGACCGGAAATGACTTAGGAACCCAGAAGTGGCAGGAAGGAGGAGCCCCCTGAGATCAGAACCCCCTCAAACTAGGGCTCAGGGCCCTGTCCCCTGGAGGAGAGCCCTGCCCCCTTGGCTCCATCCGGCTCTCTAGCAGGTGCACGGTGGGGGCGGAGGGGCCCCAGGAGCCTTGGCCTGGCTGTTTCCATAGCAACAAAAGAAGTGCAGGTGATTCACGGCTCTGGGGGCCCTGGAACATTCCGGAATTTTTTGTTTTTGTTTTTTTTTAGATTTTTTTTAATGGAACAATTTTTGATTTTTGTGTTATTGTTTTCTGTCAGAAAAATAGATTTTCTGACTGAAGCAAGATTCTAGAATGTTCTAGGAATCCTTTCATGTCGATTGTTGGTCCCTAGGCCGGTTTTGCTCATTTTTAAAAAATTTTTTTCTGTCAGAAAAACAGGTTTTCTGACAGAAAACACATTCTAGCACATTCTGACTTTTTTTTGAATTTTTTTTTCATGGAAACTCTTTTTTTTTTAATTTTCCTCTCTGGAAAACAAGGTTTTTGACAAAAAAATATCCTAGAAAGTTCTGTGTTTTTTTTTTTGCCTTTTTTCAAAACTTTTTCTGTCAGAAAAGCCGGTTTTTGAATGAAAAGGGAACTTTTTGGAACCTTCTAGAACATTCTGGAACATTCCAGAATTTATTTTAGAACATTTTTTTTCCCAAGGAAAACTCATTTTTGGTCATTTTTTGGATGGTTTTCTGTCAGAAAAGTGGATTTGCTGACTGAAAGAATACTCTAGAATGTTCTGGAGATCGGGTTCCACATTGGTTGTCCCCAGGCCATTTTTTTGTCCGTTTTCGACATCTTTTTGACAGGAACAAGAGTCCACAAACACTCTAGTAGAGTCTGGAACATTCTGGAACTTTCCAGAAGAAGCCAGAAACGCTGTAGAATCTTCCAGATTCGATGCTGTGTGGTCTCGGGGGGGGTGCCCACACACACCCCTATGCTCCCCCTGACTGGTTTGCTCTGGCCGGAGCCAGCCTGAGCCCTAGGGCGAGTAGGGCAGGAAACGGGATGAAAGGATTTAAACGCTGTGAAACTGGTCCAGTCCGGTTTCTGCCCTTGGCCAAGAGTGACCCAGAGTGACCACCCCGGTGCTCTCAAGGTCGCGCCTGGGCCCTCTCCCTGGGCGTGGAAAAAGCCGGAAAAACCAGATACCGGAGCATTCCAGGGCATTCTGAAGGTTCCGGAACGTCTTAGACTGTCCCAGCATGCTCTGAGCTCGCTCTACCATGTCCCAGGGGGCCCTAGAGTGTTCTAGAAAGTCCCGCAGCAGTCCGCAATGTTCTAGAATGTTCCAGAACCTCTTAGAGCTTTCTAGAAAACTATTCTGCAATGTTCCAGAAAAAGGCTTTGTGTTGGTCTAGAATGTTCTGGAATGTTCCAGAATGCAGCCGGGCGAGCCCAGGGTGGGGGGATTCTAGGACGCAGGTCCGAGTGGAAATTCCCCGGCTGGTCACCCCGGGCGTGTTGGTGTCCGTTCCGGCTATTTACCCGGTGCACATGGCCCCAGGTGCCGAGGGGGTGTGGCCATATCCAGGAGGGGGGGCGGCCCAGGACGCCCGGCTGGCATTCCGGAACATTCCAGAACATTCCAGAACCTCCTCCTGTGCCACCACTCCAGCACCATCACCTCCCCAATCACCCGCACCTTATGGGAACACGAGGTTGGGCATCAGGGCTGTCAATCACCAAAGCTCCGCCCATTTCCACGTCCCCAGGGCTCCATCCCTGGGGACGGGAATGAAGGCCATCTTGGAGTCTGTCAATGTTTCTTCTGACAGCAGCGGCAGCCATCTTGGATCCTGGCAATTTTTTTTTTTTCTGTCAGGAGTGACCGACACCTTTGATCCTGGCAACATTTCTCTGACAGAAACCCGTGGGCGTCCCTGTCAGAAAGTTTGTCTTTTGGACCCGGGGCCGATTTCCTGACAGAAACTTGTATGGGAATTAAAATTATTTCCCGAGTGATTGACAGGGGTGATGGGGGATGGACAGGTGACCCTGCTGAGATCCCTGGGCCACCCCGAGACCCCTGGGAGGTGACTGTGAGAACCTGGAAATAGACCGGAGGTACCCAAACATGGGTATAAAAGGACCGGAAGTGACTTAGGAACCCGGAAGTGGCAGGAAGGAGGAGCCCCTGAGGTAAGAACCCTCTCGAACCAGTGCTCAGGGCCCTGTCCCCTGGAGGAGAGCCCCACCCCCTTGGAACATCCGTGTCTCTAGGGCTCCATCCGGGTCCCCAGGGCTCCATCTGGGAAAATATTTCTGACAGCAGTGGCCACCATCTTGGGTCCTGGCAACATTTCTCTGACAGAAAACCCATGGGCGTCCCTCTTAGAAAAGTTTCCTTTCAGTCCCGGGGCCGATTTCCTGACAGAAACTTCTATGGGAATTAAAGGTTTTTTTCCTGAGTGATTGACAGGTCTCTGAGTGATGGACAGGGGTGATGGGGGATGGACAGGAGTCCCCACTGAGGCCCCTGGGACCCCCAGAGACCCCTGGGAAGTGACTGTGAGAACCCGGAAGTGGACCGGAATTACCCAGACATGGGTATACAAAGACTGGAAGTGACTGGAAATGTGTATAAAAGGGCAGGAAGTGGACCGGAAGTGATGTAGTAACCCAGAAGTGGAGGGAGGAAAGGACCGCCCCCTTAGCTCAGAACTGCCCCCGCCTCTGCTGAGAGCCCCCCTTCCTTTCTGAAAGAAATTTCCAGCCTCCATGGCTCATGTGCCCCCAGTCCATGTGCCATCCGGGACCCCAGGGCTCCATCCGGGTCTCCCAGAGGCTCCAGCAGGGTCCCCCATGGCTCCATCCGGGTCTCTAGAGTTTCATCAGGGTCCCTAGGGCTCCATCCGGGTCTCCCAGGGGTCAATCCGGGTCCCCAGGGCTCAATCCGGGTCTCTCAGGGGCTCCATCTGGGCAAATATTTCTGAATGCAGCGGTAGCCATCTTGGATCCTGGCACCATTTCTCTGACAGAAACCCACGGGTGTCCCTGTCAGAAAAGTAGTCTTTCAGACCCTGGGCCGATTTCCTGACAGAAACTTGTGTGGGAATTAACCTTTTTCTTTTCCTAAGTGCATCTGTCAGGAAGATGGATTTTCTGAGAGAACATTCCCCAACATTCCGGAACATTCCGTACAGCCAGACGCCCCAGAACATTCCACATCCGACCCCGGGTGGTCTCGGAGGGGCCCCGCGCGCCCCCTGGCCGGATCGTTCTGGCCGGAGCCAGCCGGAGCCCTGGGGCGAGTGGAGCAGAAACTGGGATGAAAGGATTTCAGGCTGTGGAACCGGTCCAAGCCGGTTTCTGTCCTTGGCCGAGAGAGACCCAAGAGCTCTCAAGGTCATGCCTGGGCACCCAGGTGTGAAAAAAGCCAGAAAATTCTGGATTCCGGAGCATTCTAGAACATGGCAGAACGTTCCAGAAAGCGGCAGGAATGTTCTATAATATTCTAGAATGTTCCAGAGTCTTCCAGAACACCACCGAGCGAGCCGAGCGGATTCTGGGACGCAGGTCCGAGTGGAAATTCTCCGGCCGGGCACCACGGGCATCCTGGCGCCCGGCCCGGCTGACATTTACCCAGCACACACGGCCTGGGCGCCAAAGTGGCGTGGCCGCTGCGAGACGTCCCGTGCCCGTCTCCGGGGCCCATGGAAATTTCCAGCCGATCGGGAGGGTGCGCTGGGACCCCCAGGATGACCAGCGGGTGTTCTGGAACATTCTAGAGCCTCCTGAGAGCGTTCTAGGACGTTCTGGAACATTCCGAGCCCCAGAGAATCCACGACGGAAGCACCTGGAACGTCCCAGAACCTCCTCCCGTCACCGGCGCCAACTCGGATGTTTGCACAACCTTGGCCCCGCCCACTCCACCCCAGGCCCGGCTATAAATAGACGCCAGGTCCCCGCCGGCTCAGATGATGAAGACGATGATGATGAAGATGAGGACGGTGATGAAGGCTCTCCTCCTCGCCCTCGCGGTGGGCGTGGCCTGCGCCGACGTCGACCCCGCCCAGGTATCCTGACTTCACATCACGCACTCGCGCTGTGTCTGTGGCCATATCATTCATTCGAGTCATTTCTTCGCCTCCCAGATCTCGGGGCCCTGGCGCACCTTCGCCATCGCCGCCGACAACCTGGAAGAGGTCCAGGAGGAGGGGCCGCAACGCATGCTGCTCCGCCATATTGAGTGCCAGGAGGGCTGCAACGCCCTGAACGTCTTCTACTATGTCAGGTGAGGGGGCGGGGCCAGGGCAGACAGGAGAGGCCAGAGACAGAGAGCCAGGGGGAGCAATCGAGCCCAGAGAACAGGGAAGCCAGGAGCAGCCAAGCCCAGAGATCCCAGAGAGAGCGAGAGAGCAGACAGGAGTCATCGAGCCCAGAGTCAGAGAGCAGGCGGGCTAGAGGGGAGTCATGGAGCTGGGAGAGAGCAGACAGGGCCAGCTGATCCCAGAGTCAAAGAGCAGGCCGGGGGGAACAGGCGAGCCCAGTGAGAGAGAGCAGACAGGAGTCATCGAGCCCAGAGTCAGAGAGCAGGAGGGCTAGAGCGGAGTCATGGAGCTGGGAGAGAGCAGACAGGGCCAGCCGATCCCAGAGTCAAAGAGCAGGCCAGGGGGGACCAGGCGAGCCCAGAGGGAGAGCAGACAGGAGCAGTGGAGCCCACAGCGAGCGGCCATGTTCCTTGTCTCTTATTCAGGAAGAACAAGGTCTGCACCCCACACATGGTCGTGGCCCAGAAGAATGCAGACGATGTCTACACCATTGAAAGTGAGTAAAGAATGTGTGGTAGTGTTTCATGGTGTTCTAGAACATCCCAGAGATGCACTAGAATGTTCTAGAACGTCCCAGACGGCCACACTCCAGACCATCCCAGGATGTTCTGGAATGTTCCGTGGCTTTTCTGCAATGTTCTAGAACGTTCCAGACAATACCTGGATGTCCCAGAGTGCTCAAGATGGCGCCTCAGTGTTCTAGAATGTTCTAGTTGTCCCAGAGGGTCATTCCCCACTGAATCCCAGGATTATCTGGAATGTTCTGGAATGTTCCATGGTATTCTAGAATGTTCCCGACAGTCCCAGAATGCTCTAGGCAGCGCCTTGATGTCCTAGAATGTTCTAGAATGTTCCAGACCACCACGTTCCAGACAACCCCAGGATGTTCCGGAAGGTTCCACGGTGTTCTTCGATGTTCTAGAACGTTCCACACAATCCCAGAATGTCCCAGCATGCCCCGGCACAACCCGCACACCCACCTCTCTCCCTACAGTGGAAAACCAGAACTATCTGAATCTCCTGGGCTGGGCCTCCAACAACCTCGTCTTCATCAACTATTACATGAAGCCCAACGGCACCCCCACCCGCTTCATGTTTGTTGCTCGTGAGTCCCCCTCATGCACACATGTATACAGCCGGCGCCCACTAGGGATACGCACCATGAGAGAGCCTGACCCCAACTGTATACAGGGAAAAGGGGGCTGCACGGCCAGGCATATACAGTCGGTGCCTCCTGGATAAAGCGAGTGTATACAGCTGGCACCCACTAGACAGGGCGAGCATATACAGTCGGCGCCCACTAGATAGAATGAGCATATGCAGTCAGAACCCGCTAGTTAGAGCGAGCATATACAGTCAGCACGCACTAGATAGAGTGATCATATACAGTTGGGGCCTGCTAGATGGGGTGAGCGTATACAGTTGGCGCCCACTAGATAGAGCGAGCACACACAGTTGGCGCCCACTCTTGCCACAGTGAGAGCAGAGTACTTAAATGACGAGCGGATGAAGGACTTCCTGAGGCTCACGGAGCAGCATGGATTCCCGCGGGAGAACATCCTGCGCGTGGACGACACGGGTGAGGCTTCCAGGCTGACCCGGCACTGACCTGGCGCTGACCCTGCACTGACCCTGCACTGACCCTGCGCTGACCCTGCGCTGACCCGGCGTCTCCCCTCTCTCTCCCACAGACACCTGTCCGCCCTGAGGACGCCTGCCGCCCCCGGAGAAGGTTCTGGAACATTCTAGAACATTCCGGAATCGAGCGTCCCCCATTCCCCCTGCCTCCCGCTGATGCAATAAACTCGTCCCCAGCATGGTCCCCAGACTTTTATTATTCAGTCAACAGGCAGAGCGAGCTGGGTGGGGGAGACCCAGGGGATCGTGGGAAAATTCGTGGACCGTGGGAACATGGGTAGGAAACCCCTCGCAGGCACCCTCAGTTGCTAGGCAACGCCACACAGGGCGCTCATGTTTCATGAATTTGTTTTTCGTTTTCTCTGAGGGCAGCGGCAGCCATCTTGGAGTCTGGCAATTTTTTTCTGATGGCAGCGGCAGCCATCTTGGGTCCTGGCAACATTTCTCTGACAGAAACCCGTGGGCGTCCCTGTCAGAAAAGTTGTCTTTCAGACCCGGGGCCGATTTCCTGACAGAAACTTATATGGGAATTAAAATTATTTCCTGAGTGATTGACAGTGGTGATGAGGGATGGACAGGTGGGATGGGGGATGGACAGGAGTCCCTGCTGAGATCCCTGGGACCCCCAGAGACCCCTAGGGACCAACAGAGACCCCTGGGAACTGAATGTGAGAACCCAGAAGTGGACCGGAAGTACCCAGACATGGGTATAAAAAGACCGGAAGTGACTGGGAATGGGTAGAAAAGCGCCAGAAGTGGACCGGAAGTACCCAGTAGTGGGTATCAAAACACCGGAAGTGACTGGGAATGTGCATAAAATGACCGGAAATGACTTAGGAACCCAGAAGTGGCAGGAAGGAGGAGCCCCCTGAGATCAGAACCCCCTCAAACTAGGGCTCAGGGCCCTGTCCCCTGGAGGAGAGCCCTGCCCCCTTGGCTCCATCCGGCTCTCTAGCAGGTGCACGGTGGGGGCGGAGGGGCCCCAGGAGCCTTGGCCTGGCTGTTTCCATAGCAACAAAAGAAGTGCAGGTGATTCACGGCTCTGGGGGCCCTGGAACATTCCGGAATTTTTTGTTTTTGTTTTTTTTTTAGATTTTTTTTAATGGAACAATTTTTGATTTTTGTGTTATTGTTTTCTGTCAGAAAAGGAGATTTTCTGACTGAAGCAAGATTCTAGAATGTTCTAGGAATCCTTTCATGTCGATTGTTGGTCCCTAGGCCGGTTTTGCTCATTTTTAAAAAATTTTTTTCTGTCAGAAAAACAGGTTTTCTGACAGAAAACACATTCTAGCACATTCTGACTTTTTTTTGAATTTTTTTTTCATGGAAACTCTTTTTTTTAAAATTTTCCTCTCTGGAAAACAAGGTTTTTGACAAAAAAATATCCTAGAAAGTTCTGTTTTTTTTTTTTGCCTTTTTTCAAAACTTTTTCTGTCAGAAAAGCCGGTTTTTGAATGAAAAGGGAACTTTTTGGAACCTTCTAGAACATTCTGGAACATTCCAGAATTTATTTTAGAACATTTTTTTTTCCCACGGAAAACTCGTTTTTGGTCATTTTTTGGATGGTTTTCTGTCAGAAAAGTGGATTTGCTGACTGAAAGAATACTCTAGAATGTTCTGGAGATCGGGTTCCACATTGGTTGTTTGTCCCCAGGCCATTTTTTTGTCCGTTTTCGACATCTTTTTGACAGGAACAAGAGTCCACAAACACTCTAGTAGAGTCTGGAACATTCTGGAACTTTCCAGAAGAAGCCAGAAATGCTGTAGAATCTTCCAGATTCGATGCTGTGTGGTCTCGGGGGGGGGTGCCCACACACACCCCTACGCCCCCCCTGACTGGTTTGCTCTGGCCGGAGCCAGCCTGAGCCCTAGGGCGAGTGGGGCAGGAAACGGGATGAAAGGATTTAAACGCTGTGAAACTGGTCCAGTCCGGTTTCTGCCCTTGGCCAAGAGTGACCCAGAGTGACCACCCTGGTGCTCTCAAGGTCGCGCCTGGGCCCTCTCCCTGGGCGTGGAAAAAGCCGGAAAAACCAGATACCGGAGCATTCCAGGGCATTCTGAAGGTTCCGGAACGTCTTAGACTGTCCCAGCATGCTCTGAGCTCGCTCTACCATGTCCCAGGGGGCCCTAGAGTGTTCTAGAAAGTCCCGCAGCAGTCCACAATGATCTAGAATGTTCCAGAACCTCTTAGAGCTTTCTAGAAAACTATTCTGCGATGTTCCAGAAAAGCTCTGTGTTGGTCTAGAATGTTCTGGAATGTTCCAGAATGCAGCCGGGCGAGCCCAGGGTGGGGGGATTCTAGGACGCAGGTCCGAGTGGAAATTCCCCGGCTGGTCACCCCGGGCATGTTGGCGTCCATTCCGGCTATTTACCCGGTGCACACGGCCCCAGGTGCCGAGGGGGTGTGGCCATATCCAGGAGGGGGGGCGGCCCAGGACGCCCGGCTGGCATTCCGGAACATTCCAGAACATTCCAGAACATTCCAGAACCTCCTCCCGTGCCCCCGCGCCGCCAACCCGGATGTTTGCACAACCTCGGGCCCTCCTCCTCGCCCTCGCGGTGGGCGTGGCCTGCGCCTTCAACCCCGCCCAGGTACGGTTCTCGCGTCGTTAGATTGCATCCTTCATTCATATCATTAATTCATATCATTCATTCACATCATTCATTCGCTCGTCTCCTCCCCAGGTCTCCGGGATCCCAGTGGAAAGAATGGGGCCCTCAAAGAAGGAGGTACCTTTCTCTGAAGGGAGGAGAGAACTTCCACTTTGACTATGACCCTATTGGAGTAAGATCAAAGTCAGCGAACTCTAAAGGCTTCCATAGCCCTGGCAACTCATGACTAGAGCCTAGGGAGATTACTGACGCCATGAACAGGTGTGTCAAATTGTTAAGTCAGCAACAGAAGTCACTGTGTACTTACATCCCATGTGGGATCTGTCCTTAATGTGTTGTCTAATGTGAAGTGATGCTATGACTGGTACTGAAACAGTATTTTTATACTTTGTGTTTCTGTGTGGGCACAAACTGATGAGGTCTTTACTAATTATATACTGAAGTGATCTTCTGTATATAAAGAGAATTGGAAATAAAAAAAAAAAACCTGGTGTTAAAATGGAAATGGCATAGAAAATTAATTAATTTTTTAAAAAAAATTATGTAGGATCTCTGTCTTTAATGTGCTGTACATTGCTATTTTATGCTATAATTAGTAATCCAATGGTAGTTTTTTCACTTTATGTTGCTATATGGGCAAAATGTTGAAATCTTTACCTAATATATACTAAACTGTTCTTCTGTATACAAAGAGAATTGAAAATGAATCTTTACATGAATGGAAGGGGAAAGGGAGCGGGAAAGGGGAGGGTTGTGGGCGGGAGGGAAGTTATGGGAGGGGGGAAGCCATTGTAACCCATAAGCTATACTTTGGAAATTTATATTCATTAAATAAAAGTTTAATAAAAAAAAAAGAACCAGTAAGCGAAGCCAGCAAAGTTGCAAGATACAAAATCAGTATTTTTACATACAATGATCTATCTCACTGGGAAAGAAATTATACACAATAGCTATGAAAAAAAGGCCAACTAAATATTGGAGCATAGCAGGTTAAGCCCCTGCCTATGACACTAGTGTCCCATGTGGGCACCAGTTCCAGTTGCGACTGCTCCAATTCTGATCCAGCTCTCTGCTAATGTTTCTGGGAAAGCAGCAGAAGATGGCTCAAGTTTTGGGCCCCGCAACCAAAGGCTTAGGTCCCCTGAACCATGTGGGAGACCCAGATGAAGCCCCTGGTTCTTGGCTTAGGCCTGACCCAGTTGGCCACTGTGGCCATTTGGGTAGTGAACCAGGGGCTGGAATATTGCTCTCTCTCTTTCTCTCTCTCTAACTCTGCCTTTCAAATAAATAAATTGAAAAAAAAAAAAACCCTAAATATCTTAGGATAAATTTAACAAAGTATGTGAAAGATTTCTACAATGAAAATTACAAACCAGTAATGAAAGAAATTGAAGAAACAGTAAAGAAATGGAACGATCTCCCATGTTCATGTATTGGAAGAATTAATGTTATCAATTTGTCCATAGTACTCAATGTGAACCCCATCAATTAAAATACCAACAACGTTTTTCATACAATTAGGAAAAACAATCCTAAAATTCATATGGAAACACAAAAGACCCCTAATAGGCAAAGCAATCTTGCACAGTAAAACAAAGCCAGAGGCAACACAATATTAGATTTCAAGACACACTATAGGGTAGTTGTATCCAGACGGCACACCGGGTTCTAGTCCCGGTCGGGGCACCGATCCTGTCCCGGTTGCCCCTCTTCCAGGCCAGCTCTCTGCTGTGGCCAGGGAGTGCAGTGGAGGATGGCCCAAGTGCTTGGGTCCTGCACCCCATGGGAGACCAGGATAAACACCTGGCTCCTGCCATCGGATCAGCGCGGTGCGCCGGCCGCAGCGCGCTACCGCGGCGGCCATTGGAGGGTGAACCAACGGCAAAAGGAAGACCTTTCTCTCTGTCTCTGTCTCTCACTGTCCACTCTGCCTGTCAAAAATAAAAAAAAAAAAAAAAAAATAGACATGCAGACAAATGGAATAGAATAGAAACCCTAGAAATCAGGCATCTACAACCAACTTATTTTTGATAAAGTGTTTGCTAAAAACACTGAAGAAAGGACAATCTCTTCAATAGATGGTGCTGGGAAAATTGGATTTTTCCACATGTAGAATTTAGAAACAATATGCTTACCTTTCGTCGTGTACAAAAATCAAGTCAAAAATGGATTAAAGATATAAATGTAAGGCCTGACACTGTGAAACTGTATGGGAAAACATAGGGGAAACATTCCAAGACTCTGGGATAGGCAATGTTTTCTGGACAAGACCCAAAAGAAACAGGCAATTAAAGCAAAAATAGAGAAATGGAATTTTTATCACATTTGAAACTTCTGCACAGCAGAGGAAATGCTCAACACAGTGAAGAGACAGCCAATAAAATGGTAGAAAATGTTTGCAAATGATGTACCTGATAAACTATTAATATCTGGAATATAGAAGGAACTAAAAAACATTCAGCGAAAACAACAGTAAAACTAAGAGTGCTTTATTTAATGGAGCGTTAAGCCTTTGACTATAATGTAAATTAAAAATATATTATCTCTAGGCGGTGCTGTGGCACAGCGGGTTAATGCCCTGGCTTGAAGTGCCAGCATCCCATATGGGCGCCAGTTGGAGACCAGACTGCTCCACATCCCATCCAGCTCTCTGCTATGGCCTGGGAAAGCCACAGAAGATGGCCCAAATCCTTGGGCCCCTGTACCCACGTGGGAGACCCGGAAGAGGCTCCTGGCTCCTGGCTTCGGATTGGCTCAGCTTTGGCTGTTGCAGTCAATTGGGGAGTGAACCAGTAGATGGAAGACCACCCCTTCCCTCTCTCTGTGTAACTCTGACTTTCAAATAAATAAATCTTTAAAAAAATCATCCACTCTGAAAGTGAGATAATGAACTTCAGGGTATCAGTGTGAGATGAATAGTCACATAAAAAGGAAATATGTACTGTCAAATTACTTTAGAAATATTATCTCAAAAATAATAAAATGTGACAAATATATTAAAAGAGAAATGGGCATAGGATATGAATAGATATTTTTCAAAAGAAGAAATTCAAATGGTCAAGCAACAGTGAAAAAATAGCATTTCTAACCATCAGGGAAATACAAATAAAAAACACAATGTAGTATCATCTCACTCCAGTTTAGAATTGCTATTATCAGAAAGACAAAAATAGCACATGCTAATGAGATTGTGGAGGAAAGGGAAGCCTAATACAAATGCTGATGAGGTTGTAGAGTAAAGAGAAGTGCAGCCATTATGGAAATTCCTCAAAGAACTAACAATAGATGGATGAGAAGGCCAAGGTATTCCATTTCTGAGGTATATCCTAATGAAATTAAGTCAGAATATGAAAGAGATACCTGCACTCAGATGTCTGGTTTAGTAGTAATCACAGTGGTAAAGTACAGAATCAATCCAGATATAGTCTAATTCTTTCAGTAATAATTTTCCTAATGTTTTAGATCTAATAACTATTGGAATATTTGCTTAATCAGATTGCTTCCAATGATACCTCATTCCCAGGGGTTTATGCCCATGGAAAGATTTTGGATCAGATGGCCTCCTGGACTCTTCTTCGTTCCTTGATTTGTTTGTACTTATTGATAACAGATTTTTGTGCCACTCACTGTTAAGATGATTTGTGCCATGCCTGAATGCTGCAGATGATCAAAGACTGACTATATTCCCTCCCTGACAGTCATCTGGGGATTTATTATGAATTCAATATTTGCTTTGCATGTTCTCACTAATTCTCCAATGATGATTGAGATTATTTAGAGTAATTTGTGAAGGCTACGTGATAGAATAGCAATTATAGAAATTCAGAGCTGAGACATTTTCCAGATCAACTATAATGGAATTTCCTCCTTTTTCTAAGAAGGAAAGGAAAAGAAGATTGTGTATGGCTGCCTGCTATAAACTGTGCTGACTCCAGGTATTCCCAAAACATAATTAGACATGGAGGTAGAGGGGCTACTGAGGAGATTTATTTTGATTAGCAGGCTCCAACAGCTAAGCCCTAAAAAGATAAGTTGAGTCAGTCACAACTCATTACAAATTAATAAAACCAATATTCAAGATAGATTGGTTAAATGGACTGGAATTTCCATTGCAGAAGGGAAAAAAAAAACATGGAAGAAGTTTCTGAACATTGGCACAAGAGCAGTAATATGTGATTAGTGGTGTCCTCAGAGGCAGGATATAGATTAGGAAGTAGAAAATGCTGGTGATGGGTACTGGTCATTTTTCCTGTTGCACTTGGGTTGCTGGTATGCTACTGACCCACATCTGAGTACCAACAGAGTTGGCTGCCAGTGTGTGTGGGAACTATATGTTTTATTTGGAAGACTGCTCACTTGCTACCCACCCATAATCCTTAATATTTTTTGTCCGGTGTCTCTCCCTCTTTAAGGCCTTATTCTCTAAGAGAAATGCCGAAGGAGGGAGAATTATTCAGCAAATGATTCTGAGGTCTGAGAATCACTATAAAATCTCAATGAATCTCATAGAATCAAGGAGATCCATGTGTAAAAGCTATGAGGTCTTCAGGATACAACAGTATAAAACTAGGATCTCTGTTCTAGAGGACATTGAATAGATGATAAACAAGCAATTATTATACAATGCAAGAATTGGAAAAGCAGCAGGAAGTACAGGTGGTAGAGAAGCAGAGAGGAAAGGAATCCATCTGACTTTAGCATGTAGAAAGTTTGAGGTATCAAAGAGAATATGTTCAGTAAGCTGAGACTTGTAGTAAGAGCAAATGAAAGATCTAAATAACATAATTACTGGGGAAGAACTAATTGATATTTTCTCAACTCTAAATAAAGATATCTTCTTTGCAAATACAACTAAAATTTATTTTTGAGAATAAATGAATTTCTCTACATCTTTGAATCAGAGAAAATATGAACTGAAATTGCAGTGTCTAAAAATAGTAATAAAACAATTTCTATCATAATTTACTAGGCCTACCTAGAGCAGTCGCAGAATAGTATTTACATTTAACACTTGTATCAGTAATCAATAAAATGGAATACAGGTGAAGAAGTTAATAAAGATATAGAATTAGGTAGAAAAAGGGAAATTATTTGTAACACAATGAAGATTAGCTTTTAAAATAAACTGTCTACACAAATCAAAAATACAACTAAACAAAATGAGAAATGCAAATGAGAAAGTACATAAAATTAAAAGACTCATAAGTTTAACTTACACATAGATGTTTGAAAACCTGGATGAAATGGACAGTTTTGCTTAAAAAAATGTGATTTACTAAAACTGATGCCAGGGGAAAATGTGACCAGAGGGTTAAGCCATGCCTGTGACATTAGCATCCCATATGGGCACCAGTTTGAGTCCTGGCTGCTCCACTTCGAGTCCAGCTCTCTGCTAATGCATCCGGGAGAGCAGAGAAGATGGTCCAAGTACTTGGACCCCTGCGCCTACATGGGAGACCCAGATGGAATTCCAGGCTCCTGGCTTCTGCATGACACAGCCCCGTATGTACATTATGACCATTTTGGGAGTGAACCAGAGGATGGAGGCTCTGTCTCTGTCTCTTCCTCACTGTCTCTAACCCTGCCTTTCAAATAAATAAATCTAAAAAAAAAAATCCCCAATGCCAGAAAAGATTTTTTTTTTAAGTTAAGTGGACCATTTCCCTAAAAGTAACAAACATTTCTTCAAGGGCTATGTTTTCTAGCATATAGCCATGTGATTTTCTTTCTTAGATAAATTAATATGAAGTATTTTAGTAATAGATATTCCTATAGTAAATTATTGCACTCTTGAATAGATTCCACTTGGTCATAACTTACTGTTTGTCAGTGTCTTGCTAAATTTCTTGCTACATTGCCTTTTTGCATCCTTTTTCCTAAGTGAGACTTCTATGAAGTTATCTATATGTGTGTAATTTTTTTTTTTTTGGAATTTTGGTATTGTTATCTTGATGATTTAAAACTTCTTCATATACTAGGTTCTGGGAACATACAAAATGGTTTAGGTTTATGTTTTCTTTCAAGGTATAATAGAAGTCCTCTATGAACCCATCTGGACCTGAAATCTAATACAAAAAAATTACATGATCATCAGTTGACATGCAAAATAGATAGTCCTAAAAGTCAACCTAAATTTTTTATAAAATATTGCAATAGTACTAAGTAACCAAAAATATGTACAAAAACTAGAGCTATGTTTAATGGAGAAGTCCTCATAAATTACAAGTAGTACCAGGAATAAGACAGGGATGCCCACATTACCATTAGCATGTAACACTGCACTCAAGGTAGACATTAAGGCAATTAGTCAAAATAACTGGAGGTCTAAAAATTAGAAGATGGTGATGTTATGAGCACTTGTGAATGATATGATGCTCTACACAGAAAAGTCAGGGAAACAACTAAAAAATCTGTCTCAACAGAATTCGGTAAAGTAGTAAAATACAAATTTATGTAGAAATCAATAATTTTCATGCAAAATATGAAAAATAACTTATTCATAACAGCAACAGTAAAAGAACAAACTGAGTTAAAAATGTGTAAGAAAAGAAAAGAGGATTGAACAAATGAAAAGATGATTCATGTTCTCACTTAGGGAAATTTAATATATAAATTTTATTCCTTTTATAGATTAATATGTTCCTGATAAATACATGAAATGTTTATTT
Organism: Lepus europaeus; assembly: GCF_033115175.1. Lineage (NCBI taxonomy): Eukaryota > Metazoa > Chordata > Mammalia > Lagomorpha > Leporidae > Lepus > Lepus europaeus. Next base: position 25,696 of record NW_026909273.1, read on the forward strand.
GTTGCAAAAGATACAAGCTTAGGAACTGGGCTGTAGACCATGTGGCCAAGGAAGAGGTTTTTTTTTTTTTTGACAGAGTTAGACAGTGAGAGAGAGAGACAGAGAGAAAGGTCTTTCCTTCCATTGGTTCACCCCCCAAATGGCTGCTACGGCTGGCGCACTGCGTGGATCCGAAGGCAGGAGCCAGGTGCTTCCTCCTAGTCTCCCATGAGGGTGCAGGGCCCAAGCACTTGGGCCATCCTCCACTGCCTTCCCGGGCCAAAGCAGAGAGCTGGACTGGAAGAGGAGCAACCAGGACAGAACCAGCGCTCCAACTGGGACTAGAACCCGGGGTGCCAGCGCCGCAGGCGGAGGTTTAGTCTAGTGAGTCACAGCACCAGCCCTTTTTTTTAAAAAGATTTATTTTATTTATTTGAAAGGCAGAGTTAGAGAGAGAGAAAGAGAGAGAGGTCTTTCGTCCACTGGTTCACTCCCCAAATGGCCACAACAGCCAGGGCTTGGCCAGGTTGAAGCCAGGAGCCAGGAGCTTCTTCTAGGTCTCTCACATGAGTGCAGGGGCCCAAGAACTTGGGCCATCTTCTACTGCCATTCCAGGCCATCAGCAGAGAGCTGAATCAGAAGTGGAACAGCTGGGACTTGAACTGGCACCCATAGGGAATGCCGGCACTGTAGGCCATGGCTATAACCTGCTGTAGTACAGTGCCAGGCCTGAAAGGAAGACTATTTAAAAATATCTTATGTGGGTAGGGTTTGGCACAGTGGTTAAGATACCACTTGGGACAACTGCATCCTATATTGCAGTGCCTGGGTTCGAGTCCTGACTGTGCTTCCCATTCCAGCTTCCTGTTAATGCACAACCTTGGAGACTGGAGACAGCAGATGATGGTTCAAGTACTTGGCTCCCTGCCACCAATGTGAGAGACCTCGATTGAGTTCTGGGTTCCTGGCCTTAACCTGGCCAAGCTCTGTTTGTTGTGGGCATTTGGGGGAGTAAACCAGCGGATGACAAATCTCTCTTCTCTCCCTCTTCCTCTCCATCTCCCTCCCCTTTATAAATAAATTAAAACAAAAATTTTAAAAATAAAGGTGCCTTATAAAGGCATTCATGTAAATGTATTAGCCATTTAGAAAATCAACCTTTTCTTTCTTTTTTTTGTAAATCATGTGTACCTAAACTTCTATAGTTTGAAAGTTCATATAAGTTTTGTTTGCAGCCTCAAAATCTTATTAAGGGTCTGGTATTGTGCTGTAGCAGATAATGCTGCCACCTGTGATGGACACCATTTCTAGTCCCAGCTGCTCCACTTCTGATCCAACTCCCTGCCACTTGCCTGGGAAGGCAGCAAAAGATGGCCCCTGTTACCCATGTTGGAGACCTGGAAGAAGCTCCTGGCTCTTGGCCTTGGCCTGATTCAGCCCTGGCCATTGCAGCCATCTGGGGAGTATAGCAGAGGATGGAAATCTCTCTGTCTCTCCTTCTATCTTTGTAACTCTGACTTTGTTTTATAAATTTATTTATTTTTCTTTTTTTAAAAATTTTACTTGAGGTCTACAAATTTCATGTATTTCATATATACAGATTTAGGAGCATAGTGATACTTCCCACCCTACACTCCCTGCTGCCCATGTTCCCACAGTTCTTCCTCCTCCCTCTCCTATTCCCACTCTAAATTTTTACAAAGATCTATTTTCCAGCTGGCGCTGTGGCTCGATAGGCTAATCTTTCGCCTGTGGTGCCAGCACACCAGGTTCTAGTCCCAGTCGGGGTGCTGGATTCTGTCCTGGTTGCCCCTCTTCCAGACCAGCTCTCTGCTATGGCCTGGGAGTGCAGTGGAGGATGGCCCAAGTGCTTGGGCCCTGCACCCCATGGGAGACCAGGAGAAGCACCTGGCTCCTGCCATCGGATCAGCATGGTGCACTGGCCGCAGCGCGCCGGCCATGGCGGCCATTGGAGGGTGAACCAACGGCAAAGGAAGACCTTTCTCTCTGTCTCTCTCTCTCACTGTCCACTCTGCCTGTCCAAAAAAAAAAAAAAAAACCCAAAGATCTATTTTCCATTTACTTTATACTCATTAACCCTACACTAAGTAAAGACTTCAGTAAATAGTATGAAGAAAAAAAAAACAACAACACTGTTCTCCAACAGCAGAGACAAGGGCTGCAAATGATCACTGAATCTCAAAATGTCAATTTTACTCCAATATATTACCTCTTAGGTACTCTATTAGTTACCAAAGATTAGGGAAAACATGGTATCTGTCCTTTTGAAATTGGCTTATTTCACTGAGTATAATGGTTTCTAGTTGCTTCCACTTTGTTGCAAAAGACAAGATATTTTTTTTTTACTGCTGAGTAGTATTCCATAGTGTATATATACCATAATTTCTTTCTCCAGTCATCAGTTGATGAACATTTGAGTTGATTCCCTATCTTAGCTATTGTGAATTGAACTGCAATAAACGTGGGGGTATAGAAAACTCTTTTTATATGTTGATTTCACATAGTTTGTGTAAATTCCCAGGAGTCAGATGACTCAGTCATATATGGTAGGTCTATTTTCAGATTTCTGAGGTATCTCCACACTGTCTTCCACAATGGCTGTACCAGTTTACATTCCCACCAACAGTGGATTAGGGTACCTTTTCCCCACATCCTCTCCAGCATTTGTTGTTTGTTGATTTCTGTATGAGAGTCATTCTCACTGGGGTGAGGTGGAACCTCATTGTGGTTTGGAGTTGCATTTCCTTGACAGCTAATGACTCTGAGCATTTTTTTCATGTGTCTATTGGCCATTTGAATTTCCTCTTTTGAAAAATGTGCATTCAAGTCCTTTGCCCATTTCTTGACTGGATTGTTTGTTTTGTTGTTGTTGAATTACTTGAGCTCCTCATAGATTCTAGATATTAATCCTTTATCAATTGCATAGTTTGCAAATATTTTCTTCCATTCTGGCGGTTGCCTCTTGACTTCATTAAGTTTTTCCTTTGCAATGTAAAAGCCTCTAAGCTTGATGTAATACCATTTGTCTATTTTAGCTTTTATCACCTGTGCTTCTGGGGTTTTTTTCAAGGAGTCCTTGTGTATGGCAATGACTTGCAGAGTTTCCCCAATGTTCTTCTCCAGGGATTTGATGGTATCAAGTCACAGATTTAGGTCTTTGATCCATTTTGAGTTGATTTTTGTATAAGGTATAAGGTAGGGGTGTTGCTTCATACTTCTGCATGTGTAGATCCAATTTTCCCTGCACCATTTATTGAAGAGAGTATTCTTTCTCCGGGGAATGATTTTAGCTGATTCATCAAAGATTAGCTGGTTGTAGATGTGTGGATTAATTTCTGGGGTTTCTATTCTGTTTCCTTGGTCTACATATCTATTTTTGTTCCAGTACCAGGTTGTTTGATTATAACTGCCCTGTAGTATTTCTTGAAATCTTGTATTGTGATGCCTCCAGCTTTGTCTTTAAACTGTAAATTCTTTGATGATATGATTCAGTCTCATTCATCATTTTATCCCTAGCTCTTATCCATTGTGCTCCTGGCACCACATTAACTCTGTATTTTACTGACGTTCAAAGACGCTACAGGTATGAGTGAACAAATGGGCACATACTTTTGTGAGACCAATTTATGCACTTTGAGCACAGAAAATTTTCCTCTTGTGTAAAAGAGATCTCAAATTGTTCTATTTATTTTTAATGATATTTAGGAAGCTTACATATTCAAACAGGCTGTATGATAAAGGATCAAATATGATCTTCATAGTTGGCAGTATGCTGTCTTTGCCATCATTTTAGTTGCATGAGTAGATAATAAACGCATTGACTGATTTCTTGCTATGCTTGCTTTAAGAATATTAGTCAAAGAAAAGTTGTCAACTTTTGGACAACTCAGATTATCAAACTGAATTCCATTATAATAATAATAAAGGCAGCAATATTCATCCATTAGAGAAAAAAAATCTACAGTTAACAAACTAAGCCAAGAGAAAAGTAATTCCAGGAAGTAGATAACTTTATTATAACAATTTAAATGCAGAAAAGATTTGTCAGTCTCATCCACAAGGTCATAGAAGAAATCAAACGGGAAATCAAAAGATTTCTGGAAATGAGGATAACGATATAACATATCAAAACTTATGGGATATAACAAAAGAAGTGTTAAGAGGGAAGCTTGTAGCAATTGGTGTCTCTATCAAAAAATTGAAAAGGCCCCAAATAAATGAGCTATCAACGCATCTCAAGGACCTAGAAAAACAACAACAAACCAAACCTAAAATTAGGAGGAAGAAATAAAGCATTAAAATTAAAGAATAAACAAAACTGAAACAAAAAAAGATCAGTGAGTGAAGACTTGTTTTTTTTTAAAAACAAAATTGATATACCATTGGCCCAACTAACCCCCCCCCCCAATAAAAAGAGAGAGAAGACCCAAATCAATAAAATCAGAGATGAAATAGGGAATGTAACAATGGATACCACAGAAATAAAAAGAATCATCAAGGGGACTGGTGCTGTGGCGTGGTAGGCTGAGCTTCCATAAGCGACGCCAGCATCCCATATGGGTGCCAGTTCATGTCCTGGATACTCCTCTTCCAATCCAGCTGTCTGTGGCCTGGGAAAGCACTGAAAAATGGCCCAACTTCTTGGGCCTCTGCAACAATTTGTGGTGCCTAAAGGAGGCTCCTGGCTCTTGGCTTTGTATTGTCTCACCTCCGGCCATTGCAACCATTTGGGGAGTGAACCAGCAGATGGAAGACTTTTCTCTCTGTTTCTCCCTCTCTCTGTAACTCTACTTCAAAGAAATAAGTAAAATCCTTAAAAAAATCATCAAGGATTATTTCAAGAGCTATTTACCAATAAATCAGAAAATGTAGAATTGGACAGATTGCTGTACCCATACAATCTACCAAAATTGAGTCAAGAAGACATAGAAAACCTGAACAGACCAATAACCAAGGCAGAGATTGAATCAATAATAAAAACTCTCCCAACAAAAAAAGGCCCAGGACCAAATAGCTTCACTGTTAAATTCCACCAGACATTTAAAAAAGAGCTATGTCTACTTCTCCTCAAGATGTTCAAAACAATTGAAAGGCAGAGAATACTCCCAAACTCCTTCTAGGAATCCAGCATCAACTTAATTCCTAAACCAGAAAAATATAGAACAGAGCATGAGAGCTATAGTTATATATCCCTGAAGAACATAGACGCAAAAATCCTCAACAAAATACTACCTAAATGACTCCAACAACATATCAGAAAGGTCATTTTCCCAGACCAAGTGGGATTTATCCCTGGTATGCAGGGATGGTTCAACATTTGCAAATCAATCAATTTAATATACCACATTAACAAATTGAAGAACAAAAACCATATGATTATTTCAACAGATGCAGAGAAAGCATTTGATAAAATACAACATCCTTTCATGATGAAAACCTTAAGCAAATTGGGTATAGAACATTTATCAATACAATCAAGGCAATTTATGACAAACCCATAGCCAGTGTCTTATTGAATGGGGAAGAGTAGGAAGCATTCCTACTAAGATCCACAACCAGACAAGGATGCCCACTCTCACCACTGCTATTCAATATAGTCCTGGAAGTTTTAGCCAGAGCCATCAGGCAAGAAAAAGAAATTAAAGGGATACAAATTCAAAAGGAGGAAATCAAATTATCCCTATTTTCAAATGATATGATTCTATATACAAGTGAACTGAAAGATTCCACTTAGAGGCAATTGGAAGTCATAAAAGAGTTTGGTAAATTGGCAGGATATAAAATCAACATACAAATATTAATAGCCTTTGTATACACAGGCAATGCCACAATGCCAGGGCTGAGAAAAAACATCTAGGATCAACCACATTCACAATAGCTAAAAAAAATTAAATACATTGGAATAAATTTAACCAAGGAGGTCAAACCAAGGAGGTCAAACCAAGGAGGTCTCTATGATGAAAATTATAAAACATTAAAGAAATAAATAGAAGAAAACAAAAAAATGGAAAAATCTTTCATATTTGTGGATTAGGAGAATTAATATCATTAAAATGTCCATGCTACCAAAAGCAATTTACAAATTCAATATGATCCCAAGCAAAATACCAATGACATTCTTCTGAGATCTAGAAAAAAAAATGCTAAAATTCATATGGAAACACAACAGACCCCAAATAGCTAAAGCAATCTTATACAACAAAAACAAAGCCAGAGGCATCATAATACAACGTTTTAAGCCACAATACAGGACAGTTATAATCAAAAGAGCCTGGTACTGGCAAAAAATATAGACTTACAGACCAATGGAATAGAAAAGAAACTCCAGAAATTAATCCATGCATCTACAACTAATCTTTTATGAATAAGCTAAAATCAATTCGTGGAGAAAGGATAATCTCTTCAATAAATGATGCTGGGAAAACTGGATGTCCATGTGCAGAAGTATAAAATAAGACTCTTACTTTCACCTTACCCAAAAACCCACTTAAAGTGGATCAAGGGCCTAAATCCATGACCTAATACTATCAAATTACTAGAGAACATCGGGGAAACTTTGCAAGACATTGGCATTGGGAAAGACTTCTTGGAAAAGACTCCAGAAGCACAGGCAATCAAAGCCAAAATTGATAAATGGGATTACATCAAGTTGAGAAGATTCTGCACTGCAAAGGAAACAGCCAAATGAAAAGGCAATTGACAGAAAGGGAGAAAATATTTGCAAACTATGCAATTGATAAAGGATTAATATCTAGAATCTATGAAGAGCTCAAGTAATTCAACAACAACAAAACAAACAATCCAGTCAAGAAATGGGCAAAGGACTTGAACGCACATTTTTCAAAAGAGGAAATTCAAATGGCCAATAGGCACATGAAAAAAATGCTCAGAGTCATTAGCTGTCAAGGAAATGCAACTCCAAACCACAATGAGGTTCCACCTCACCCCAGTTAGGATGGCTTTTATACAGAAATCAACAAACAACAAATGCTGGAGAGGATGTGGGGAAAAGGTACCCTAATCCACTGCTGGTGGGAATGTAAACTGGTACAGCCATTGTGGAAGACAGTGTGGAGATACCTCAGAAATCTGAAAATAGACCAACCATATGACTGAGTCATCCGACTCCTGGGAATTTACACAAACAAAATGAACAAAACTGACTTTTGAAATGTGATTATTGTTTACAGCCCTTGTGTATACTCTTGAGGAACAGTGGCTTTTCTGCTTACTACTTGTTGAGTTCTTTATGCAGTGGAGAGTTAAGCTTGAGATTATAAACTGAAAGTATGTCATTGCAAAAATTAAAAAATAAGAAAGGAAGGTGAAGGAGGGTGGGGGGCATTGGTGGGAGGGGAAGGGTAAGTTGAGAAGTATCATTATACTCTTAAATGTGTATATATGAAATACATGAAATCTGTTCACTTATAGATCTAAAAATTTTTTTTAAAGAATTTGAAGTTTATTAAACAAAGAATTTCCAGGAGCTGTATTTCAATCAATACAGTGAAATTTTTATCTCTAGCCAAAACCTTGCATTAACTCTACACTCATATATCCAGTGTTTATTCAATAACTCTATCTTGATGTCTCATAGATGTCTACATTAAACTATTCTACATATAATATTTCTCATGGTCATGTTGGCTGGTAATTCCATCATTCTGGTTGCTATGCAAAAAAAAAAATAATTAACCACCTTCATTGAAGTATCATTTATCAAACCACTAAGTCTCCATCTTGAATAAAAATCCCCCATTCAATCCATCTGGAAATCCTACTGGCTCTACTTCAATGTACAGAAATGGACTGTTTCTCATCTCTCAACCCTCAGGTATGGTCTTAGTCTCCATCATCTTTTATTTGGATAACTTCAATAGCCTCTTAACTGGCATCTCTGTTCCCTCCCATACTCTCCTAGAGTCTGTCATCAACAAGGCAACTGTAATAAGCTTTTAAAAACATAGATGATATCAGGTGGCTTTTCTGTTCAAGACCTTTCATGGCCCACATTTCACTGTATATAAGCTGGAATCTTTGCAATGATCAACAATGGCTTACATTTCCCATCCATCACAGTCACTTTGACCTCATGTACTAATTTTCCTTTCATTTATTATATAAGACACACTATTCTCATTGTTGATTTCCCATTAAAGCTTTTGCACCGACAGCTCATTTTTCCTGGAATGTACTTTCCTAGGTATTTATGTACCTTTTGCCTCATTCCATCAAGTCTTTGTGAAATGTTTTCATCTCAGTGACTCCTATCATGACCACACTATTTAAAATTATATCCCTCTGTTTGTATCCTCAATTTCCTTTACACTTTCAACTCTTTTTCTTCCTCCTCCCATTATCTCATTCTAAGGCACCATACAATTTCATTATTATATAGATACTGTTTATTTTATGTCTCCCCTTGCTGGGATATAACTTAAGATGAGTATAAAGATCTTTATTTTGTTTTTCACTGTTAAATCCCAAGAGTACCTGGCAATAGTAGATGCTTCATAAACATTTATTGATGAATTTGTTGACCAAGAAAAGATTTTCCTGAACCCAATTTCAGTCAATAAATATGATACATTGAACATTCAATGGATTTCACAAAATGATCAACTTAACAAATTACTTTAAAACAAATTACAGGTTGGCAGCAATTAGTATTAGACGGAATGGCAGGGCTCTTAAGGCTGTGAGGAGCTAGGAATCCAGAAATTATTGCTGTCACACCCTCCCACAGGCTCAGAGTCTCTTCTCATCTTGCTCTTGTTCTTTCTCTCTCAGGCTCCCTTCTCTGGAAAGCAGCCCAGCTTGTGCTCTAAGCTGACTCTTTTCTCTGCCTTTCCCTAGGCTCAGGGTCCCCATTTTGTGCCCCAGAACTCTCCAGCTAATTCAGCAGGAAGAAAGTGCAATGAAAAACTGAAAATAATTAACATGTTAATTAGGAACACAAAATTAAAGCCAAGCAATTAAACCTTTACAGAAAGATTCAATATCTGTTAAATTATTTTATCCAATGTAAGTCATTTTAAATCATATAAACAGGTGAGACAAATACATTCTTGGAAAATTTGTAAATATAGTATTGTAAATGTAAATAATTGAAAAATTATTTTTGGTGAATTGATATTTCTGATGAACTGTTAGAGGTGGTATGAGGGTCTTCTGGTGCAGATGTCAGCAAGTTTTTTTCTGTAAAGCACCATATAGTAGCTTTATTAGGTTTCGTGGGTCATATAGTCTGTCTCGACTCTTCAACTCTGCTTTTGTCATACAAAAACAGCCGTAGATGCATGTAAATTAATAAGTGTAATTATATTCCAATAAAACATTATCTACAAAAATAGATTGTAGTCTGGATTTGGTTCATGGGCTATTGTTTGCTAAACCTTCTGTTGAAGACACTGGTACCCTTAAGGGAAGTTGAAGGAATTAGGCAACCTGTTCAACAATTGGTTTGGCTAAACTCAAGGGCTTTATTTACTCAGAGTGGCTTAAAATTCTAGATCTGTATTCAATTATCCTATCCTATTATGTAGGAGAGTTAACTCTTTCTGTTCCTCAAATTTTCATCTTAAAATAGCAAAAATTTAAAGTTAGAATGATGATGATAAATTGAGAAAATGTACATCATATGAGCAAAGTATAAGAATATGGATGGCCATTGCTATTGCCTTTTCTCCTAAGAAAGTGGTGCATTTTTGATAGGATTACTGCCTCTGTGATGTCAGTTGATTCAGCTTTTCTTCTGTTGGCTGTGTAGAACCACCAAGGTGAAAGATACTGAAAACTGACTGGACTGATTGACACTGCAAAGAACACAAAGCGCCTCTAGGGAAGAAACAACTGGATTTGGAAAGAAACATGGATGGAGGGAAAGAGGAGGAAACAGCCTGGAGTGAGTACTGGGGAGTGGTTTTTAGAAGTCTGAAAGAACTGGGACTGGAAGCAGCTCTAATGCATTGTTTCGTAGGCTCAGGAGGTATGCGCAGTTCATGGAGTGATGGGGAAGGAGGGAGAAAAGGACTCTAAGAACTGCTGGTCTGTGTTTTGGATGCAGTTCTCCTTCTGGAGTTTGAGGGGTAATATAACAAAGACTAAAACTAACATTTAATTTTCTAGTATAGGATTAGAATAAAACCATTTTATTGCCTGGCCAGGAGGCAGCCTCATTTTATAAGGGTTACATACATACAGCATTAAGCACAGAGCTTGACGCAGAATAAGAACTCAGAATGGTAAGTATGTAGTCTTTATTAAAGCGTTTATACCTGAAGAGAGAAAGCTCAGTAGACTCTTGAACTGAATTTGTAAGACAGGTAATGTTTGCCAGGCAAGTAAGCAATATGACTAGGAGTTCGGACTTTGGAACTAGAAAGGCTGTGGTTTGATGCCTGGTTGAAGTACTTTTTGTATGATCATGGTCAAGTTGTAGGGTTTTTGTGACCCAGTTTCCTATGGTAAGTATTATATTAAGGAGGATCAAATTCAGTAACACATATAAGGCACTGGGAAGAGAGATGAAATGGAATCAAGCTTATTTTGTTAATAAATGTTGATATGTATATAATGACCTTCACTGCTGAAGCCAGATGACATGTGAAAAAGAGTAGACCCATTATGAAGACTTTTTTTTATTTTTTTGTTTTTTTTATTTATTTTTTATTTTTTACAGGCAGAGTGGACAGTGAGAGAGAGAGACAGAGAGAAAGGTCTTCCTTTTGCCGTTGGTTCACCCTCCAATGGCCACTGCAGCTGGCTCATTGCGCTGATCCGAAGCCAGGAGCCAGGTGCTTCTCCTGGTCTCCCATGGGGTGCAGGGCCCAAGGACCTGGGCCATCCTCCACTGCACTCCCTGGCCACAGCAGAGAGCTGGCCTGGAAGAGGGGCAACCGGGACAGGATCGGTGCCCCGACCGGGACTAGAACCCGGTGTGCCAGCGCCGCAGGCAGAGGATTAGCCTAGTGAGCCGCGGCATTATGAAGACATTAATCACCATCAACCACTATTTATTTTGGGGCTGATTTTTTAACTTTAAGATCTTGCAGTTAAGACCTCTATAATCGGGACACAAATCTGTGAACCACATACGCACCTTGGCAGTGGAACCATAGAAATGAAACCATGAAATCTGGACAAAAGTGGCTCAAGAAGCAGGATAGCAACAGAACTCATGCTGTTCAGCTCCTTGGCCAAAACCAGAGAGTCAAGTTTGGAATCAGAGCCTTAGCCCAGCAACCAGGATGCCAGGCCCCGAGGACTGGCTCTTTTCCCCCATCCTAGTTTTCTAAGCAGTAACCAGAACTTTCTTGAGAAAGAGATAAATCAGAGGGAAAGACACACAAGTAGGAGAATGTGAGAATTTATCTCTTCATCACACAAGAGAGCAGGGGTAAATCTGCCAAACGCAAAGTACTCCCCTAGAGCAGTAAATATTATTTCTGTATTTGGGTGCAAAGTCTTGCCCATTCTAAAGTATTGAAAAGTAGATTCAATGATGACACTCTGGTTTTCTGTTACTATTTTGCTGCCCCAAATATGGGATGTTTTAGCCTGCAGGTAATTTATGTTTCCTATAAATGCTCTAAAGCTTTGACAGTTTCACATCTTAAATAAATCTGTGTGGTCTCTTAAGTCATAGATGAGAGAAATCTCCAGGGAATGCTGCTGTGTTCGTCCTTGCCCTTTGCCTGCTCCTTGACTATCCCTAGCTTGTATCCACTGTAGGCCTTTTATTCTTGCAGTGTGTTTACTTAGAAAGCACTGCCTCTATCCACATGCAGATCTTTGATTTCTCACATCATTCAAGTCTTTGCTCAAATATCCCCTCCTCAGAGCGGTCTTCTGTGATCACCTAGCTAAATGAGGTCTGCTCACTTGTACCCAACGATCTACCACTCACTCTCTACTGCTGTGCTGTATTATTTTTCCCCTTTGTACTTACTAGTATTTTCTATTCTGGTGTATCTTTTTTTTTTTGTTTTCTTGCTATTCATGTCTCTTATTATAAGTTCTATGGGGACATGGGTTTTGTCTGTGTATTTACCACTATACCCTTAGTGCCTGAAACAGTACCTGGAACAGAATAGATGACCATACATATTCATGTGTGTTGAATGAATGAATGAATGACTACTAAAGTTGGAAGTCATTCACATTTGACTGAAAAGGAAATTTACTTAAAGAGGTTCAGTACTATGCCCAAAGTCAAGGAGTCATGGCTTACAGAGCTAGGACATGAATGCTTGTCATGTCTCTTCTACTTTATACCAAGTGACTGATAATACTGGGAGGATGTGGAAGGCAGTAATCATGAAAATGTTTTAAGAGCTGAAAATATAATAACAAGGTATTGACACATCTTTTGGGACAAAGTCTGGGAATGGAAGAAATTCCAAAGTGCAGCTGCAGAAGCTGGCTTCAAAACCCTCTAAGGACCAGTGGCCACCAAGAGTCAGAGAGTTTGTGCAAGAACCTGAAGTTTGGATTATTCTCATTAAGAATAGCAGACTTCACATGAGAATCTGATCAGTCATTGCCTTTCCAGTTCTATGGCAGGAAGTAAATCAGGATGGCTGAAACAAAATGAAGTAAGGCCCGTTTCAGGTGTCCTTGCCCGGAGAACAGGAGGGAGAGAAGCAGCTCACTGCTGCGAGGGTAATGGAGAACCTGGGCAGGCAGCCAGCTCTGTGCTCCACAGATGTTCCACACAACCCAGCTGGCTCCTATCTCACCTGGTGAGTTTTTATCTGGCTTCTTTTTATTTACAGAATGAAATGTCAAGATCTGAGATTTGCCCAAGTGAGGTATGACTTCCATCTTTAGAGAATTCCCCATATGTAGGTAGTCTCTGCTCAGTGTAGACATCACACCTGGCTTACTTGTTTCTATCCATACAGCTCTCACTCTCCTCCATCTTGGAGCACCATGAAAACCCAAGGTACTATGTTCATCAAGCCCAGATATTTCAGGATCCATCCTGCTTAGGGCACTGAGTCTAAATGTCAGTTTGCCAGACGTGGATGTGTGCTGTTCCTTACATGTGGGAGCTAAAATTTAAAAAAAAAATTAAAGAAATGCTTGTTTGTATCAGTGTTGCTAAAAATACAGTTTTGTCAAATTTTGTTTTATCTTTGTCAAACAAAGGTTAAGAATGATATGCTACTATAGTTTTAAGTATCTGATTATTTTTAAAATTTATTGTGTATGAGTGAAATTAGTATCTTTTCATTTGATTATTGTTTGCATTCCTTGCCTATATGCCTGCTGAACTAGGGTCTTTTTACCTTTTGCTTGTTGAACTCTTTATTTAGTGGAGCACTAAGCCATTGATTATAATGTAAATTAAAAATATGTTGCCTCAAAAATTAAAGAGGGGGAGACAGATGGAGAAAGGGAAATATATTTTTAGAATTGTATCTATGAAGTGCATTAAATCTGTTCTCTTAAGAAAATAACCGAAAAAAATAATTTTAAAAAGAAATACGGGGGAAAATAAAAGCAGTGTTCTTCCTCTGCACCAAGGACCCCACATCAGGATGACTCCTCCATTACTTACATCAAGAAATTCCCGATTCAGTTTCTGCTCAGGCAATCAAAGTTGTGGTTAGATGAGTGCCTTAGGAAGCGTGCTAAGTCAAGTTAGCTAAATAGGTGTGTTCTAAGTTAGTGTTTTAGATTGTGCGGCCATAACAAAATGCCATTGACTGGGTGGCTTCAGCAACAGAAACTTATTTTCCCCAGTTCTAGAAGCTGGAAGTGTGAGGTTAAGGTACCAGCATTGTCATGTTCTGGCTTGCATTGGCTACCCTCTTCTGCAGGTTCACGTGGCAGAGGGGAAGAGCAATCAGGTTTTCTGGTGCCTTTTTTTCCTTTAAACTTTTTTTAATATACAGAGGACAGATTTTATGCATTCCATAGGTACAGTTCCAAAAAGACAAGCACACTTCCCTCAACCCCTACTTCCCTACAATCCTCCCTCTCCCTCCCCACTCTTCATCAGTTTTTGCAAAACTGTAATTTTTTTTCTGGTGTCTTTTTTTTTTTAACTTTTATTTAGTAAATATAAATTTCCAAAGTACAGTTTATGGACTACAATGGCTTCCCCCCCATAAACTTCCCTCCCACTCACACCCCTCCCATCTCCTACTCCCTCTCCCTTTTCATTCACATCAAGATTCATTTTCAATTCTCTTTATATTCAGAAGATCAATTTAGTATATATTAAGTAAAGATTTCATCAGTTTGCATCCACACAGAACATAAAGTGTAAAATACTGTTTGCGTACTAGTTATAGCATTAATTCACATTGGACAACACATTAAGGACAGAGATTCCACATGAGGAGTAAGTACACAGTGACTCCTGTTGTTGACTTAACAATTTGACACTCTTGTTTATGGTGTCAGTAATCTCCCTAGGTTCTAATCATGAGTTGCCAAGGCTATGGAAGCCTTTTGAGTTCACCGAGTTCGATCTTATTCAGACAAGGTCATAGTCAAAGTGGAAGTTCTCTCCTCCCTTCAGAGAAAGGTACCTCCTTCTTTGATGGCCCGTTCTTTCCACTGGGATCTCACTCGCAGAGATCTTTCATTTAAGTTTTTTTTTTCTTTTGCCAGAGTGTCTTGGCTTTCCATGCCTACAATACTCTCATGGGCTCTTCAGCCGGATCAGAATGCCTTAAGGGCTGATTCTGAGGCCAGAGTGCTATTTAGGACATCTGCCATTCTATGAGTCTGCTGTGTATCCCGCTTCCCATGATGGATCATTCTCTCCCTTTTTGATTCTATCAGTTAGTATTAGCAGACACTAGTCTTGTTTGTGTGATCATTTTGACTCTTAGACCTATCAGTGTGGTCAATTGTGAACTGAAGATGATCACTTGGGCTAGTGAGATGGCATTGGTACATGCCATCTTGATGGGATTGAAATGGAATACCCTGGCACATTTCTCACTCCACCATTTGGGGCAAGTCCAATTGAGCATGTCCCAAACTGTACATCTCCTTCCTCTCTTATTCCCACTCTTATATTTAACAGGGTTAACTTTTCAGTTAGATTTAAACACCTAAGAATAATTGTGTGTTAATTTTTTTTCATTTATTAAACTTTTATTTAATATAAATTTCCAAAGTACAGCTTATGGATTACAATGGCTTCCCCCCTCCCATAACTTCCCTCCCACCCGCAACCCTCCCCTTTCCCGCTCCCTTTCCCCTTCCATTCACATCAAGATTCATTTTCAATTCTCTTTATATACAGAAGATCAGTTTAAATAAAGATTTCAACAGTTTGCCCCATATAGCAACACAAAGTGAAAAAAATACTGTTGGAGTACTAGTTATAGCATTAAATAACAGTGTACAGCACATTAAAGACAGAGATCCTACATAATATTTTTTAAAAATTAGTTAATTTTCTATGCCATTTCCAATTTAACACCAGGTATTTTTTTTTTTCATTTCCAATTATCTTTATATACAGAAGATCGATTCTGTATATAATTAGTAAAGATTTCATCAGTTTGCACCCACACAGAAACACAACTAATAGTATTAACTAGAACAAAAAAAAAATACAAAAAGGGATAAAGTATTAACTGTACATCAATAGTCAGAACAAGGGCTGATCAAGTCACTGTTTCTCATAGTGTCCATTTCACTTCAACAGGTTTCCTTTTTGGTGCTTGGTTAGTTGTCACCAATCAGGGAGAACATAGGATATTTGTCCCTTTGGGACTGGCTTCTCTCAGCATGATGTTTTCCAAATTCCTCCATTTTGTTGCAAATGACCGGATTTCATTGTTTCATTGTTCTGGTGTCTTTTCTAATAAGGGCACCAATCCTATCATGAGGGCCCCCTACTCATGGCCTTGTCTCAACATAATTGTCTCCAGAAGGCCCCGTCTCTAAGTACTATGACATGGGGGGGTTAGGGCTTCAGCATAAGCATTTAGTAGGGGGGCATAAACCTTCAGTCATACCAAATTTGTTCTTTGGAATTTTACACTTCCACATCTGATTTTGCTGTGGGATTTCTGAATACAATAACATGGAGCTAGGCTCTATAATTACCATGTGTGATAATACAAATATGATATCAAGTATAGTTTTACTTTGAAATCTCTCACAACTCATATCCTTACCTCTAAAAAGCACTCTCTTCATAGGTCTGGCATTAGAAACTATGGAGAAAACTCTTTATGGAACCATTTGAAAGCTTCTGTATGAACTTCATTTATTAGCAAATTCTTCCCAAATGAAACAGTGATACTGCTTGGACAAATGATAAAGGTCTTGGTGTTATTCAAATTTAACCGAAGGGTAAAAACGTATTCATATCTGTACAAAATCATCTGAGACATAAATGAATACTGTATACTGTGATAGCTGAATTGTTGACACATACCCTCTGGAATATGGAAAGGTTCACTAATGTTATTATGGAGACAATAGGCAAAAGATTACAGGAAAAAAAAATCCCTTTTCCACATTTACCTTTACTTTTCAGCATTGAAATTGATGGAATGATACGTTTCTGATTTATGTAGTCCTTAGAGTTCAACCTTGGGATGTTGCAGTTAAGTGTTCTGTGGCCTTACAAATACAAGCAGATGTAAGTCCTCCTGATTTTGTTTTGGAGATGCAAATGAAAGTGAGCATCATGGACACTTGGGGGCAATGGAGTGGCATTGGGGGTAGTGTGGTGACAGAGAAGGCAAAGGAATGGGCTATCTTCATCATATTTATAAAAAAAAAAGCCAATGTATAAGATACATTTTCTGTTATAGGTCTTTGCTAAATAGATCACTATTAGAATTCTTCTGAGTACAAAGGAGCTAGGATCTGCTCACTAGGTTGAATGCCCAAACTCTGTTAGGGAAGGGCTGCGAGAAATGGTTGGAGGCTTTCTCTAATGAGACAGAAGACTTCCCACAGGTGAAAGATACAAAGAACATGCTGATGTATTTTCCTTTCCTGCCATATTTACTTGATTAACATGTTACAGAAGAAGAGAAGGGAACAAGGGAACAGGGATTTTGTTTCTTTTTTTTTTTCCTGAATACAGCTTAATTTGCACACCACAAAGAATAATTGATCCTTTTCTTATGTTTGCTATTCTGTTGAGAGTATTGTATGTAGGAAATCAATCTTCTTGTCTCAAGTCGGTTTGCCTACTTAATTAACTCAGTGACTTAATGGAGATAGACATGATTAAAACACAGTTTGAGAAAGCTTTTAAAATTGTCATTTATTATATATAATAATATTTCATCAAGTATTTCCCTGTAGTAATTTAGATTTTGTTTTCCTTACACCGATGTTTTATTAGGTTTTGAAGGTGATTAGTGCAGTAGTCCTATGATAATTAGAAACTAAAATATTCTTCTTATGCTAGAGTGCATGCAACATAATATTATCTGGCCTGAAATAATGGCATTTCATATGAAACTGGAACTTGGTGCTTTTGGTTCACCTAGATTTCATGTATTGAGTAATCACTTTATAGTCGTCAACTGACTCAAAATAATCGATATTTTTAAGATAAGCTTTTAGGAAATACCCTTTTGTGTCTGTTTAATATTTTTTAGCTCTCCCTTTCTTTAGAGTAAGCAATTAAAATTCATATATTCCTGATGAGCGAAAGGAAAGAAGACTTTGACAGGAATATATATTTGGAATTAGATTAGGCCTAAAACTAAAACTTAAATATTAGGAGGAAAGATGATACATTGCATCTTGGACTTTATTTTAGAGGCTAGCATTGTGGTACCGCAGGTTAAGCCACCGCTTGTAATGTTCTCATCCCGTATCAGAGTGCCAGTTCGAGTTTCAGCTGCTCTGCTTCCAATCCAGGGTCTTGCTACTGTGCTTGGGAAGGCAACAGATAATGGCCCAAGTATTTGGGCCCCTGTTACCCATGTGGGAGAGCTGTGTGAAATTCCTGGCTTTGGCTTGGCCCAGTCCTAGTTGATGTGGCCCTTGGGGAGTGAACCAGTGGATGGAGGATCTCTTCCCTCTCTATCTCCCTCTGACTCTTTCAAATAAATAAATAAAATTTTTAAAGTATTTTAATCTCTCAGCATTAAAAATTATTTAATGTTGCTTAAAAGTTTAAAAAACATTACGAGTTCCTAAACTTATGCTGCTTTTTGTTAGGTGTATTGTATTTGTATTTTCAGAGTATAAAGCAATTATATACTGTGTTTTCTCCTTTATAATCATAATCTTGTTTTAGCTCAACGTGTAAATGTGTATTAAGTGACCAGTCCTTATAAAGTTCATGGTATAGGTGTGGTATTCATTTAACTATTAGGGAACATTTGGGATGTGCTCAAATTTTGAAGATTGTGAATACTAATATAAAACTTATGTGCGGACATTATGTTTTAACTTCTCGTAGATAAATATCTCAGAATAGGAAGAAGTACATGAGAATCCCAGTTGCTTCACATTCTCACCAACATTAGGTATACTTTTTAACTAACCATCGTAGCAAATGTATAGCAGTGTCTCTTTGTGATTTTATTTCATATTACTCTAGTAACTAATGCTGTAGAACATCTTATGCCTATTGGCCATTTATATATCATCTTTTGTAATAGCTGATGAAATATTTTAGCCCATCATTTTACTGAGATGTTTCTCTTGTTATTATGTGTGTCTTGTAAATATTGTCTATAGTTTGGCTTTTCACTTCTTGAGTGTTGATTTAATTTTAATAAGGTCTATTTTATTAATTTTTTAGTTTGTGTACTTTTTGTGATCTGAAAAAACTGTCTAACCCAGTGTCTCAAATATTTCCTCTGATATTTTACTCTTGAAGCTTAATAATTTGAGCTCCTCTATTTAGATTTATGGTTATTCAAGTTTTATTTCAAATATCATTTCCCCAGTGATTCTTCCAGGAAGAGTTCATTAAACTCTCCCTCTGTACTTTCATAACACCATCTGAACACTTATCTCAGAATACTTAATTATAATTATTTATTTAAGTAAGTTAATTTTCTCTACTAGCCTATGAGCTTTTATGCATAGTGACAAGTCTTATTCACTTATGAGTGCCAAATGCCTGGACCATGTGTAATATATAAGAGACTCTCGATATTTCTTGAATGAATACATAAATAAACAGCTATGCTCCTCTTTAATTTTTATGAAGCACTTTTACACAGCATTTTATTGTTAAACTCTCACAAGAAGCCCATGAGAAGACATTGTTTTACTTCCATGTTTATTATTATTATTTTTTTTGACAGGCAGAGTGGACAGTGAGAGAGAGACAGAGAGAAGGGTCTTCCTTTTTGCCGTTGGTTCACCCTCCAATGGCCGCTGCGGCCGGCGCATCTCACTGATCCAAAGCCAGGAGCCAGGTGCTTCTCCTGGTCTCCCATGGGGTGCAGGGCCCAAGCACTTGGGCCATCCTCCACTGCACTCCCGGGCCACAGCAGAGAGCTGGCCTGGAAGAGGGGCAACCGGGACGGAATCTAGCACCCCGACCGGGACTAGAACCTGGTGTGCCTGCGCCGCAGACGGAGGATTAGCCTAGTGAGCCGTAGCACCGGCCCCATGTTTATTATTTTTAACTGGAATCTATGCATCTCTCAATCCCGCAGTTGAAGGTAAATGTATCTTGGAAAACTGTTTTGGGGCTGGTATGTTTTTTGGCACCTCTTTAAGATGACCCTTAACTCCTGAGTCTCCTTATGACCAAGCTGATCCTTGAATTTGTTCTCCTTCTTCCTTCTACATTTTACTTTGCATTTAATTAGATGCTTTGGACCCTTTTGTGTACTGGCCAACATCTGTTTATGCTTCACCATGTTGGACTCTGTACAGCTAACATGAAGGGGAATGTTGACCTATTTTGCCTGACTTACTCAGGTTTTTGCAGTTTTGAAAACCTGGCCTGAAGGTGGCTGTCAGTGTCTTTTAATTTTTTTTTTTAATTTTTTATTTTTTTATTTTTTTTTTTATTATTTTTGACAGGCAGAGTGGACAGTGAGAGAGAGAGAGACAGAGAGAAAGGTCTTCCTTTTGCCGTTGGTTCACCCTCCAATGGCCGCTGCGGTAGCGCGCTGCGGCCGGCGCACCGCGCTGTTCCGATGGCAGGAGCCAGGTGCTTCTCCTGGTCTCCCCTGGGGTGCAGAGCTGTCAGTGTCTTTTATAACGTCCTGGGATACAGATGCCAGGAAGGAAAAATACAAGCCCAGAGCAAACAGTCACTTCCTATTTTCAACACAATTAAAGGATCTTAGCTTGCTACACAAAGCTCTGAGGTTATCAAAACCGGGTTGCTCCCTCGCCTTCACTAATGGGCCCTCCCCATCTTTGTTAAGCCCTCCCTTTAGGACTGTCACCCTCAGTCTTCTCTGTCACATTTCTACCAGCACATATCATTTATCCTCTCAAGCTTTCTGGACTGGTCTGAGCCTGAATTTGACTTTCCAAATTAAGTTTACTTTCCCAACTTCTCACAGGGAAGATTCAAATTAATTATTTAACGATACATGGAAAGGTTGTGTTGAAAAGTACAGCTGGGGGAGCAAGATTTTCCGAATTCAAATTCCACTTCTACCGGACCCCATTTCTGAATATGGCAAGTTATTGAGCCTCTCTTGCCTCAGTTTATAAAACTCCAAAATGGGCTCATGAGAGTCCCCACATCACTTGTTTGCTTAAATTAGTTGATCAAATTAAATCACATAAGGAAGTCACAACAGTGCCCAGTGTCAAGTAAACAGTCAATACAAATAGTGTTTTATGTGAATTAAGGAAACCCAGAACAGAGCCATAAAGCACATGACTTCTGACTCTTAAATGTGTAAGTTTTCATCTTATTTCTATGACTTACCAGCCATGTAAGCTAAGTCTGAATAATATGTTCTAGCATTTACAGTACCTTTACCACACAGGATTGGGGTAAACATTAATATGTCTAGATCACTTTCAGCATAGAACTTGGTACATAATCAGCATGCAATTGAATTGGGCTGTTTTTATTTCTTGGGTTACTGCATTTCCCTCCCTAACTAGTTCATTATTGTCTTTGGAAGCACTGTCCAACTGTCTACACTTATTCCTGAGGGATGCTTTAATGGTACATTTTTGAAGTTGACTTAGAAGGCAGAGGAACTGTTTTCGCATAGACTAAAACTTGTGATACTTCTCAACTCACAGAGGATCAATGGAAGTTTTGTACAAGGAAGACAGCAAAGCCTAGAAACAGGCAAACACATGGGCAGTTTTAATTAACCCAACAGATGAGAGTCCTCTAATTATTTTTCAAAGCACATCTATCTCACTCTGTGGGAAAAGCAGTCATGCCCAAAGTCCAGCAAGTCCCAGATGGACCGTTTTAACAGGAATGATGTGTGCTTGTTCTATTTCTTCCTTTAGGTTAATTACAAAGAGGCGAGAGAATGAATTGCGAGTTTTGTTTTGTCTGTGTATCTATGTTCAAAGTATTTTGCATTAAAAAATAACCGCCATTTGCACACATTTGTGCACAGCATCTAGTTACGAACTCAAAGAGGAAAAGAACAGAAATGGAGTTTGCTGTCATTTTTCCATGCTTTTCCTCAAATTTTCTATGGATAACCAATGCCCATCCCCAAGGGAGAGAGGGAAATATAACCCAATATAACTATGAAGCATATCCAACTGTTGGGAATGGAAATGGGAATAACGAAGGCATCAAGTCACTGTTAATCTTTACTAATACAAGACTAGGAAGAATATATATTAGACACATTGATCTCTAGGTAAAGAAGGTCTATAGATCTAATGAAGGAAATGCATACCCTCCACTCTGCAGTCATTTGCTGTCTATCCAAGTCTATTAATTAAACCATGGGCAGGGCAAACATGCAGCCTACTGTTCACCTTCACCTGCCTATGCTATCAATATGGATCACAGGAGTCACATCAGTTGCATGAAATCAATATTTCTCATCAATGCCCATATAATGTTGTGCAGGTCACAAATTTATTCATGCCAGCATAAAAATTCTTCTTCACGTGAAAATGAAGGCCTAAGTATTATGTTTTCAGAGATCAAACCATGAACATTATTTACCATACTAATTAAAGCACCACGATTAGTATCATAGTTTAGCACTAGAAAGATAGAAGATAAGCAAGTAAGAAATTGCTTTTTGCAGAACTATAAAGTGAAATGCCAATACTAAACTGAATTATGTCCTCTCATTCATTCCTTTCCCTCAAATCAGCATTTAATTTGACTAGCAAGGGTGTTTAAGGATAAGCAAGACTTCAGACCATTAGAACAACTCACTTAGGTAGGAGATAAAATTTATTGCTTTATAGGACAAGAAGCTGTCTAGATTTTTTTTAAGGTATACTATTAAAAACATAAATAAAACCCATCCTCCAAGATCTTACTATCAGCAAGATAACCACTGTACATTAGGTTAATAAAATAAATACCCTCATTTGATGCCCTGGGTTTTCCTTTTGAGATTTTAGTTGGAGGGAATGCCATATTTCTTTACCTTACTTAAGCTAGCAGGTTATGAAAACTATATTTCCCCCCTAAAGAATTCTCTATTATTTAGAAAGCTTAGGATTGCCTTTGAAAGAGGGGCTTTCCAAATGTCTAGATTGTCCCTTCAGTTTATGGAAATCCATGACCCTTAACTGGTACAGTGCTAAAAAAAAAAAAAAAAAAAAGAAACACTTTATTTCATTATGTCATGCTCACATGAGTCTATCTCAACTCTACTTTTCCATCAAGCACAACAAGAGATGTGAGCTTTGGTGCGGAGAGGCTCTGGCAAACACAAGTGTGTCATTTTGAGTGCTGTCATGGGGAAATATCTCTGAAGGGGATATTTCAAAGAATTGGAAGGGCTCTGCTGCTGTCCTCAGAGGAAGAGCAAAGGAGATCAGGATTGGTGGCACCTCTAGGGAAGCAGAGCTGAATGGTAGTGGCCCACATCAGAGTAGAGGACCTGCTGAGCTGTTCCAAGGAGCTGCAAGAAGTGGAGAGGGGTCTTCCTCTTTCTCAACACATTTCATTTGTTTGCTATTTATTATGCATCAACAAATCATAGTTGTTATAAACTGAGTTTGATTTGTTAATACAACGCGGAGTGACCAAATCCAAATACACGGAAGACCCATCTTCCCATCCCTTTTGTCTCCCAAGATTTTTGGACCTCATATGATAGTATCCTATAATCCTGGAAATTATTGGACATATGTTTTTTTAATGATTATTTGAAAGGCAGAGTTACAGAGAGGTAGAAGCAGAAAGAAAGAGATCTTCCTTCGGCTGGTTCATTCCCCAAATGGCCACAATGGCCAGAGCTGGACAGATCAGAAGCCAGGAACCAGGAGCTTCTTCCAGGTCTCCCAGACGGGTGCAGGGGCCCAAGCACTTGGGCCATCTTCTACTGCTTTCCCAGGCCATAGCAGAGAGCTGGATCGGAAGTGGAGCAGCTGGGACTTGAACTTGCCCCCATACGGGGTGCCAACACTGCAGGCAGCGGCTTTACCTGTTATGCCACAGTGCCAGCCCCTGTTGAACATGTTTTTACCAGCATTTCCCACCTAGTATTTTTCCGACACCTCGTGATGCCTGCGCTGCATAGGCTTTAACAATGGGTTGTGTGACAAACATATGATATCAACATGCTCCCATTTTGCTCATGGAGTTGTCCAGGGATTCCTGGACTTTGAGTGTGTCATTACAGTAATAGGGAAGAACTCCATCAGGCAGAGAGGAAAGGAAACCACCCAAAACAAAACAATATTCCAGATATGAATCAAAGTTTAGGAAAAATGATTATCAACCCAGCACTTCATGAACTTTTCTCCTTACCCCAACAATGTCACAATTACTAGCAAGGTATTCTGTTTCTGATGAGATAACTCCATGATCACCAACAACTAGAATTAACCCTTGGGTGTTTCTCAGGGCATTTAATAGTCCCTATCTCATCACCATCACTTAGCATAATGGAATGAAAAGAGAACGGGTATATTATCTTTCTATTGCTGTACAACATATTATGCAAATTGTGGCTTACACGGTGTCCATTTTTAGCTCCTTTTTACAGGTTGGAAGTCTGGCACAACATGGCTGAGTGTTCTGTTTAGGGTTCCACAATGCTGAAGTCAAGGTATCAGCAAACTGTGTTCTCATCTGCAGCTTAGAGTCCTCTTTCAAGCTCATTCCTATTTTTTTTTTTTTTTTTCTGAACAAAAACCAAGGTTTACTACATCAGCGTTCCCAGCCCCAAGTCACTGCTGTCCACATGTGAGAGCCGTGCCAGCAGCGGGCTGGGCGCTCGCGCTCTCCTGCGGGGACACAGATGAACTGTGCACAGCGTCCAGTGTCCAGGAGACGGCCCCCGGCCCAGTGGCTCTGAGCTCACGGATGATGGGGGTCAGGGCAGGGTTCCCGCTGCTCCCCACCCAGCGAGGCCTCAGGGGGGAGGCCGAGAGGGAGGCCTCCTCTCCCCGCTGGGCGTACAGGGTGCGCTGAAGAATTCAGTTAGTTGCATTTATGGGACTGAAGTTTGCTTTCTATCAGCATCTTCTCTCCGTTACTTAATATTCCCTACACTCCTCTTGTGGTCCCCTCCATTAGAATTGCCTTTGTGTTTCGAATTTGTGGTTTCTCCGTGGAAGTGATATCTTATCAGCTCATAGGTTTTAGGGGAAAGGGGCATGGGATCTTGATGGGAAAGGACTTTCTAGAACTTTGCCTGCCATACCAGATCAGTAAGAATCTGAAAAAGGACCTCAGGCCTGTTTTTCCTTTGAGACGAATAATTCTCAAGCATCATTTTCTTAACATTTGTGCAGTAGGGCTGGCACCGTGGCTCACTAGGCTTACTATGTTAATCCTCTACCTGCGGCACTGGCACCCCGGGTTCTAGTCCCGGTTGGGGCGCCGGTTCTGTCCCGGTTGCTCCTCTTCCAGGCCAGCTCTCTGCTGTGGCCCGGGGAGGCAGTGGAGGATGGCCCAAGTGTTTGGGCCCTGCACCCGCATGGGAGACCAGGAGGAAGCACCTGGCTCCTGGCTTCAGATCGGTGCAGCACGCCAGCCGTGGTGGCCATTTAGGGGAGTGAACCAATGGAAAGGAAGACCTTTCTCTCTGTCTGTCTCTCTCTCTCTCACTAACTCTGCCTGTCAAAAAAAAAATGTGCAGTAGGTGTTTGTTTTTTTTTTTTTAATTTTTTTTATTTTTTAGACAGGCAGAGTGGACAGAGAGAGAGAAAGGTCTTCCTTTTTGCCGTTGGTTCACCCTCCAATGGCCGCTGCGGCTGGCGCACTGCGCTGATCCGAAGCTAGGAGCCAGGTGCTTCTCCTGGTCTCCCATGGGGTGCAGGGCCCAAGGACTTGGGCCATCCTCCACTGCACTCCTGGGCCACAGCAGACTGCTGGCCTGGAAGAGGGGCAACCAGGACAGAATCCGGTGCCCCAACCGGGACTAGAACCTGGTGTGCCAGCACCGCAGGTGGAGGATTAGACTATTGAGCCACGGCACTGGCCGCAGTTGAAGGTTTAAAAACAAACCTAAGCATAATGAAAATAACTACCTGCTTCATAGATGTATAATAGCAAAAAGTCCATGTAGTCATAACTTGATGGATTGTGAAAAAATTGTGACAAATGCGAATCATTGCACATTCTTACAGGAGCATTTATGGGAAACTAATCTTCTGATGTCACTGAGCGATAAGGATGTGATTCCCTCTGTATGTAGCAAGTCAGCAGAGGAAGGACAGGCAGTTAGCATTATTCTCTGTCCTCATTGCATCTAACGGCCAAGGTACTGGGTGACTGAACGATCACACCTGGTTGTGTCTTGAAATGCCTCTTTCTTAAAAAAATTGTTTCTGACATGACACTGGCACATAGAAAGGAGTGGGTAGGAAGACTTATTTCTTCTAATATCAGGAAGAGCAGACTGTCATTAGCAGAAGAGCTGCCAGGCACCCAGCCCAGGCAGATGGACTTAATGGGAGAACAGGCCCAGGGCCCCCTGTAAGTTACTGGCAGAGAGGAGATTCTTTGACTTGGGTAATTTCCTCCTCTGTCACATTAACTTGCTTTCTCTGGATGCCCTTGAATATATATCCTTTATAGGGGTGTAGTATAGATTTTACTAAATGATTCTTGTGGAACTCAAGTTCCTGCCATAATAAAGTACTCCTGTGTTTTGGGCTGCCTGGAAGGGGAGCTATACTTTCTCTCCTAAATCTTTTACTTCCTACTTAGAGCCAGACTGAACAATTTACCAGTCATGAATATGTATAATTTGGCTTAGGTCCTCCTAACTCATACACTAAGGGAGCCATTAGGCATATGCTGGGTCCTCAAAGCCAAATGGACCAGAAAGAACATTTACAACAGGCTTTGGTGATCATTTCAGTGGGCATTTCACACAGCCAGTCCTGGCGATTCAGAGCCAGTCACCCAGTTTTTGTCCGAGTGGTCCAGATCAATGTGTGAGTGCTCCCCCAGGTTGTTGGACAATGCCTTTACTTTCCACTGATGGAACAGACACACTGAGGGTCCAATCTGGCACTCCAGGGGTGTTATCGATAGCCAATACTTGTGACATAGGTATCACTCTAACAGTTTCATATGCGGGTACTTCAAAAAGTTCATGGAAGTGCCTGTTATACAAAAACTATGGATTTCAGAATCTTTTTGAGCAAAAGTAAGCTTATCTTTTAATTCCATTTTTCATGAATTTTTGAAGTATTTTAGTTTGGGTTAACTCTGATGGTCTCCACAACACAATGAAGCTAGTCTTGTCAAGATCCCCTTTCGCAGATGAGATATGGCAGTCATGTAAACAAAACTAACATCATATGGCTTGAACCTAGATATCTTATCTGAACAACTAAACTATGGGATTTTATGTCATTTCTGATAACATGTACAGGACAGAAATCCTGCCGCATTGAATTCTCTTGAAAAACAGTCCTCTTCAAGTCATTACTTTCAAAAATACCACCAAGATACTGACATTGTGGTGCAGCAGGTTGAGCTGCTGCCCATGATGCTGGCATTGCATGTGAGCACAGGTTCGAGTCCCAGCCACCTCACTTTAGTGGGAAATTTAAGACCCACATTTTTAAAACCACAAACACAAAAATTTAAGGAGAGCAAACACTAAAATTTATATTCATTTACAATGTAAATCTGCATGCTGTGGTGTGTGGTGGATGTTTCTATATTATGAAGATGCAAAGAGAGAGAAACTATGTAATAATACAGAAGCTGAGTTGAAAAATCGTCTTCCAATTAGACATACTGATTGTATTACCAAATCTGTGTAAACTCACGTATGAAATATACTTGTTCTGTGCATCACTGAAAAACTTTTTGCTATAAATATTTTGACATCTGTTGTAACAGTTCTTTTTATCGTTACAAGCAGTCTCCCCAGAAGTACAAGTTTAAAAAACAAAAGCTGTGTGAAAGCACTCACATCAAAGATAAAAAGAGCAAATAAAATAAGCAAGCAAATGGTGATTTATTTAAATAGGATCCTACTTTGCTTAGGTTTAGACACATTTTAGTCCTTTCGGTAGGATCTTCAGGCATTAATGAGAATTTTCTTCTGAATGTTTTTACCACGAAGAAATGTTGAACATTTGAGGGAGGAGATAGACTTGCCTGATCAGACAGTGCACAGTTCATGTGTTTATAGAAACATCACATGGTACCCCGTAAAAAACACATTTGGAATTGTGCACAGGCACCGTCGGTCTCAGAATTGCTAATGAGAGACAGCATTTTAGAGTAGAAAACATAGAACTGAAGAGCTGCCTTTGCTAACTGTCGCTGGGATACCCTCATTGATACTGAGATATTGAGGGAAGTATTGTCACTAAATAGAGGAAAACATCAATAATTGCAGTACAGTAGGGAATTTGATTTAATTAAATATATGATTGAATATTTGATTTAATTAAATATATGACGAGGAATTCCTTGCCCCTAATGAGTGGTTTCCTCCAATGGGAAATTCTCTGTTTTCCTTTAGTTATTCACTTGACGCATTCGATAATGAGCATGTACCTGCTTCATACCAAGCTCTGTGCTGTGCTAGGTACACGTGGGTTTTTTTTTTTTTAAAGATTTATTTATTTGAAAGCCAGAGTTACACAGAGAAAGAAGGAGAGGCAGAGAGAGAGAGAGAGAGAGAGACAGAGGTCTTCCATCCGCTGGTTCACTCCCCAGTTGGCCACAATGGCCAGAGCTGCGCTGATAGAAGCCAGGAGCCAGGAGCTTCTTCTGGGTCTCCCACATGGGTGCAGGGGCCCAAGGGCTTGGGCCATCTTCTACTACTGTCCTAGGCTATGGCATAGAGCTTGATGGGAAGCGGAGCAGCTGGGACTCAAACTGGCACCTATATGGGATGCCGGCACTGCAGGAGGTGACTTTACCTACTACGCCTCAGTGCCATCCCCTACATGTGGATTTCTACCCTTCTGGGGTATATGTTTGACAATGTCATATTTCTCAGTATCAGAGACATAGTTCCCATTAGGTATCTCTTGGGAATAAAAATTTTGGTGAGTCCCTGAGTAATTTTGTCTGGAGTTTGAAGGAGAGGGGCAAGGAACTACCTTTTATGGGATCCATCAAGAAAGACTGTACTTTTTTTCTTTTTTTTGACAGGCAGAGTGGACAGTGAGAGAGAGAGACAGAGAGGAAGGTCTTCCTTTTGCCATTGGTTCACCCTCCAGTGGCTGCTGTGGCCGGCGCATCATGTCGATCCGAAGCCAGGAGCCAGGTGCTTCTCCTGGTCTCCCATGGGGTGCAGGGCCCAAGGACTTGGGCCATCCTCCACTGCACTCCCGGGCCACAGCAGAGAGCTGGCCTGGAAGAGGGGCAACCAGGACAGAATCCGGCGCCCCGACGGGGACTAGAACCCGGAGTGCCGGCGCCACAAGGTGGAGGATTAGCCTGTTGAGCCACGGCGCCGGTGAAAGACTGTACTTTAAAGGTAGCTATTACAACAACTGACTTGGTCAAAGGCATTTATGGCTGACAAGGGATTCAGCTCCTAGGAAGTCTGAATGCTGATATTTTATCTATTGCAATAGGCTGTCCCACCTGAAGCTTTAGCATCTCTCTATTCACTCTACAAATGTCTACTGAGTGCCTACTTTGTGAGAAGCAGTATTCTGAGAATGTGATGGTATTCTAATTATTTTAGTACAAGGAATATACATTTCAAATTCCATTAATTTTGTTAGATATTTGATTATTATATTAGTTAATTTTATTAAAACAGAAATGGACTGTAACAGAGGGACTTAGACCATTCTGGAAATTCAATGTTAGCAAACATTGTAAATAGAATGAACAAATGTTATACCTGTCACCTGTATGCTGCTAATTATCAAACAAATACAGGTACTGATGTGAATTACTTGAATTCATACTAGGTTTTTGTGTTTGTGATTATGTTTTCAGTAAGTAGATACTAAACATCAAAGTATTTTCATCTGGGAGACAGGCCATATTTTGTTACTAAAAGGAAGGCCCTCAAACTCAAAAGGAGTGGAAACCATTATATAAAAAATACCATTTCAGATATTTTATTATTATCATTGGAGGTAAAAAAGAAAAAAAAAAAGGAACTATTTAAAAGTAAATGGCTACATGTATATTTGAGTGAGATAGAGCATTTTGAAATTTGGCCTTCATGTAAACAATGAAGGAAGATCAAGATCTGGTTCACAGAAAATATTTGCAGAGTCAAGGAAAAATACCATGGAAGTGTAAAGTTTCTTTGAAGATATGGCTAAAATAAGGATTACAGATTTTAAAGCTATTTTGTGCCATTTCCTCTCTAACCTCATCTACTTGACCTTCCCAGCATCCCACTCTCCAAGGACCTTTGCAAATACTCCCTTTCATAGTTCTTTAGCCATCAAAGAAACCACATATTAAGCAGCTTTGTTGTACTCTCGCCTACATGCTAAAAATACTAATTCATGAACTCCCTTCCATCTGAGGTGCAGGTTAGCAGAGTTTCAGGGTGGTGAACTAATGGTGAGGAGACCTGGTACTGAGACAACTCTTTTTTTTCTAGTAAAACCTAACCTAGGTACCTCTCTGTTACTCATAAAAACTGACAAATAGTATTTTCCAGGCTCATATCCAAAACTTATTTTCATGGATAACGAAATAAAGAGCACAAAAGAGATTTGAGGATTGTAAATATGTAAAACAAGGTATTATTAATAGCCCCATTACCCTCAAAGTAGCTCAAACATCATGTGTTTTTCTTGAATCGTTTTTTCTTTTTGTGGTTCTTGTTCCGAGTTACATAGAAACGGACATTTATGTACTTCAGTATGTGTACTATTATAGATGCATCCCTTATATGAAAGCTGTGGGAGCAATTATGCACTGTAATTCAGTTTTTCAAATTTTATTAAGGTGATATTGTAACATACACAATTTATTACATATTTCTCCAGGTGGGACTTGGGCATAAACCCATAATCACACATACTAATATTTCTTTGGAAAGTGATATGAATATTTGTAACAAATGGGATGTGTAGAGCCTAAGTTAGCCTCTCTTCAGTTCAGAACAGGTTTTCCTGCCAGGTGAGCTATGGAAAACTGTTTGGTTTGCAGAGCTTTCGGAATTTCAGGAGCATGATAAGGGTACAATTTCAAAAGTGCTAAATATTTATGTTTCATAGTAGGTCTGTGTCTTTCCCCTCAATCCTAGTCACCGTGTGGTCAGTCCACTACCTTAATGGTGGGTGATGTCCTCCTCCACCACTTCCCAGCCTGGAAGCAGCTCCTTCACTCCCTTCCCCCAGAGTTACCCACCATCCACAACAGAGGGACTCTGGGCAGCCTGAAGGCAACTGATTTGTCCAGAGCGAACAGGGGACATAACTGGACTACGTAGGGTCCCTTCATTGGCCCTGCCTCCATCACAGATAACGGAAAACACAGGGGAACTCCTGTCCTCAAGTGGACAACGCTTTCCTCTGAGTATTTGGAATTACACAACGTGAACATCCCAGCACTCCTACAGCCAAGTTGTCTATCTCCTGAGAACGAGACAAGAGTCAGAGAGAGAGAATGAATGAATGAATGAATGAATGTGATTTAACTTTACTGTTCAGAGAAAGAGGACAGAGGATTCCCTTAGTCCTTTTTGGCTTTCTAGTCCATTTTAAATGCCCAGGCGCACATCCATTCTTAGTTTCTATGAGACATTGCAGTTACTATGAAATAGTTATCACTTTCTACAATAAATTAAAATTTTTAAGAATAGTTTCTGAGTTATAGAACGTTCCGAAGATAGTACAGAGTTTGCATAATACACTCTACCTAGTTTGCCTCTTGAGTTAGCATGTTACCACGATGTGGTACATTTGTCACTTCTATTGAGCTAATATTGATTTCCTACGTTTCGCCCAGCCTTTACTGCTGTTCAGGGATCCCATCCAGGATGTCACATTATGTTTCTGTAGGTTCCCTTTGACTGTGAAAGTTTCTCAGATTTTTCCCTGTTTTCATAACTTGACTCTTTTGAGGTACATTGCTCAATTATATCGTAGAATGTTCTTCAGTTGGGAACTGACATTTTTCTTGTGATTAGACTGGGGTTATGGATTTTGGGAAGGAAAATCAGAGTGGAAAAATGTTGTACTCATCATATCATACCAAGAGTGTGTACTATCAGCAGGACTCATCCTTGTGGATGTTGGCCCTGATCACCTGGATAAGATAGTGTTTGTCAGATTTCTCCACTATGAAGTCACTCTTTTTCTCCCTTTCATATACTGTTAACAATGGAGTCATCATTATGACTAGCCTACAGCCCACACTTAAGGGATGGAGAGTTATGCATCAATTCGCTGAGGGCAGAATATCTATATGAATTATTAACAATTCTTCTGCATGGGAGATTGGTTTTTCTCCCCAAAGTATTCTTATGTGATCATTGATTTATATCTGTATGGGCACATGGGTATTTGTTTTATAGTATGGATTATAATCCAATACTGCTTCAGGTAGTTTTTTGCTTAAACACTTTCAGATTTTTGTCACTGGGAACTCATTCAGTTAGTTTCTTTGACTTACATACCCTTATCATGATGTGTGTGTGTGTGTGTGTTTGACCCAATCAATCTCAGTTGGATCAGGAAAGAGCAGGAGCAGTGATTCAATTTGGGCACAAGGCAGAGCATCTCTTTGCTCGCAACTGAAACTGCAGTGCTTGGTTCTCATGATTGGGGAATGGGAGACTTGAAGTACTCGAAACTTCTCTAGGGGTTGCTTCCAATAGAGATAACCATAAGACATGCATCTCACATGACCTACATAAACTCATGTAAGAACAAATGAACACTTCTCTGGAGGCCCTTGAAGACCATGACAGAAATTGCCTTGCTTTCTCATAATTTGAAGTATACATTATATCCATACTATATAATCCATTTTCTTTAGAATGACACAATCTTTGGCCCTAATGTTTCTTTTACCTTATTTGCTTATTTGGTGACATTTACTAACAAAAATATTCCTCTCATAAGTCCCCACCTACATAGTCTCATAGACACACAGGTGTTATATAAACAGGTTCTGCTTATGGATGGTGTCACTATTTGTTCCTAGAAAAATCTTCATTAAATGATTCTGAGTCTTCTATCCACCATATGTGTGTAGTCTGATTCCATTTTTGCCGTCTGTCTTCATTTTCTCTGTGGATATGACAGAGCTGATTTATAATTCTGCAGTTATTTATTTTCATTGCAATTCAGAAGATTCATTTAAATGGTAACCACTTGGTTTTTTTTAGACAGCTCAGAAACCATGTATTTCTGAAACACTATACATTTTACAGAATGATTTCTATGGCACTTCTAGTGATTCCAGGAGGATTTCAGAATCTTTATCAACTTTTCTGTCTTCTCAGGTTAAATTTGCCATAGGCAATTTTGTCTGCTGCTACATAATTAATAATAAGGTTTTAACTCATTTCCTATGCTTTAGTATTTATTTTAATATTACACTGATTTTATTTTAACCCATTTAAATTATTTATTCAAACTTTCATGTAAAAATGTATTGAAACATAAAGATTAATTCAGTTAATTAACCTTTTGATTAAGAAGTAAGAGCCCAGTACTTATCTTTATGGATTTTTTGTCCTTGAAATAGACTGTTGAGAATTACAACTTAAAAGCTATATTTCAAGTGGCTACTAATTATGGCCAAATCTACATTATTGGGGAATTAAAGGAATTAACCCATGCTCAATTGCAAGTTCTCTTACTAAAACCCTTGTTGAAAAACAAAGGCACTGCAAGGAGAGAACATCCCACACTGTGTCAGTGTGCTAGAATTTACACCATCTCTGCAAAGCCTCAATATCTATTTGTTAATCCCAAATGGTTTGGGCTGAAGTAGATGGTTCTGTTTATTAACTCTGCAAATACCTTTGCTCTGCCACTGGGTTCCGTCTCTATGCTAAGAAACAGTGAGTGTTCAAAGATGAACAGTATGTAATCACTGCCTGAAAGGCGAAGATTGTCTAGTAGAGGAACAAAAAAGAAATGCAGAAACACGCAGAAAATAAGGCAGAATGGGATAAAGGATCAAAGTGGGGAAGCTGAACAGGTCTACAAGAACAAATTACTTCTGGCGGGCTTAATCTAAAGGCTTTATATTTCCTTCTTTTTCTGTTTTACTCCTAAGCATAATCAATATTCTAGCCAAACAGAAATACTTATATCTTCCCCCAAAAGTCTTCAGTGCTTACTCATTTCTGTTATTTATTTCAGGTTTTCCCTTGTCATTCCTGCTTATTGCAATTCTATTGAATCTCAATAGATCAACTCAAATATTGCAGCCTCCATGAAAGCATTCACTGCTTTTTTTTTTTTTCTAACACAGCAAGTATTAAGACATAAATCTCCCTTCTTTGACATCCAGGTACACTTGTGGTTTTTGGCCATTTTTGTATTTCTATGTTTTTTTTTTTAATTTTTGACAGGCAGAGTGGACAGTGAGAGAGAGAGACAGAGAGAAAGGTCTTCCTTTTGCCGTTGGTTCACCCTCCAATGGCCGCCGCGGTAGCGCGCTGCGGCCGGCGCACCATGCTGTTCCAATGGCAGGAGCCAGGTGCTTCTCCTGGTCTCCCATGGGGTGCAGGGCCCAAACACTTGGGCCATCCTCCTCTGCACTCCCGGGCCACAGCAGAGAGCTGGCCTGGAAGAGGGGCAACCGGGACAGGATCGGTGCCCCGACCGGGACTAGAACCCGGTGTGCCGGCACCGCAAGGCGGAGGATTAGCTGTTGAGCCACGGCGCCGGCCTATTTCTATGTTTTTACTTTGGATTCTATTAGATAAGGGGTTTATTGGAACACAGCCAGGATCATTTGTTTACGTGGCTGTCTTTGTGTAACAACTGCAGAGTTGAGTGGTTGTGACAGAGACCTTATGGCTTGCAGGTCCAAAATATTTACTATCCAGCCCTTTGCAGAGGATATTTACTGACCCTTGAACTAGATAATAAATTGCTTACAGTGAAGGAACTCTCCTGACTATGTTTCTGACCTACTTAATATCTAATATAGTAGATGCACCTTGAATATTTATTGACTTAATTTGAATCTAAACTGATTAACTGTAATTTAGTCACAGAATCTGTGGGAGAAAAAGGTGAACCTTTAAGAAAAACTGACATGTAAAGAGGAGTGGCTGGGTGGGTGATTCGGTCCCCTACTTCCAATTCAGTACCTACAGTGTTATTTAAAAAAAAAAAGTTAAGGGACAACTATTTGGCATGGCAGTTAAGACACTGCTTGAGATGACTACATCCTATGTCAGAGTACCTGAGTTTGAGTCCTACCTAACTCAACTCTTGATTCCAACTTCCTGCTGATGTGTACCCTGGGAGACAGTAGGTGACGTGTCAAGTACTTGGGTCCCTGCTGCCCATGTGGTAGACCTGGATTGAGTTCCTGGCTCCTGGCTTCAGCCTGGCCCAGCTCTGGGTGTTATGGGCGTTTGGGGAGTGAAAACAGCACATGGGGAGCTCTTTCTCTGTATCTCTTCTGGCCTCCCAAATAAAAGAGTAAAAATTTTGAAAGAGAGTTAAGAATAAGCGTAATTATAAGCCCAAATATACTGAAATATTGCACTTTGATACACATCTGTTGGTGAAACATTTCAGGAGAAAAACCAATATTTATTCCCATACATACCAATTCTTTTTTTTTTATTTTTGACAGGCAGAGGACAGTGAGAGAGAGACAGAGAGAAAGGTCTTCCTTTTGCCGTTGGTTCACCCTCCAATGGCCGCTGCGGTAGGCGCGCTGCGGCCGACGCACCGCGCCGATCCGATGGCAGGAGCCAGGTGCTTCTCCTGATCTCCCATGGGGTGCAGGGCCCAAGCACTTGGGCCATCCTCCACTGCACTCCCTGGCCACAGCAGAGAGCTGGCCTGGAAGAGGGGCAACTGGGACAGGATCGGTGCCCCGACCGGGACTAGAACCCGGTGTGCCGGCGCCGTAAGGTGGAGGATTAGCCTAGTGAGCCGCGGCGCCGGCCTATACATACCAATTCTTAATTGCTTAAAAAAAGTTGTTCTCAGTCTTAGAGTCCACAGACTATGTATGTACCAAATGCAGTCATCTTTTATTAGAACAACTGTATTCTTAGCACTTACAAGCTAATGTGAGTTATGAGAATTGTTTCAATTATCTAAGTTGTCATTCAATTTATTTCCATTCCACGTCAAATTTTAAAAATAAATCATGGGTTCCAAGATGGAGGAACAGCAACAGGGTGGTCTGACTTAGGCAGGGCGAAATTAATATAAAAAAAAGTGGAGAGACTGCACTCGTAGGGTGAAGTTGCAGGGAAACCGCAGTGGGAGGTCCTGTGAAAGCAGAGGAAATGGGCCAGACTTGTGTGGGAGGTGCAAAGATGCATCAAGGAGCAACAAAACAATAAAAGACCCAGCAGCTTGGATCTGGGGTAAAAAGCACCTGCCCTGGCAAACCAGGCGAGATCAGACAGCACAGGCTCATGCTGCTGTTGATACAGCTGGAGGCAGAGCCTAGTGAGCTGCACCATTTTGGAGTCCGGCTCAGATCCCTCAGGACAATGGGGCCACAGCTCACCTGGAGTGGGGAAAGTGGCGCCTCTCTCTCTCTCCCCTTCTCTCCCTTACAACAGTGACCTGCAGCCGGCAATGTGAGGGCTAGCACCATTTTTGGACATAAGCAGCTAGCAGTTTTTCTGCACACTCCCAGCAACTGTTGGGGTCCCCCTTCAGCCAGTCAGCAGGGGCAACCACAGTAGTTCAAGAGCAACTTTTAGGGCTGGTTTCCACTGTGCCAGCTGCACCCACCCAGCAACAGGTTGGGAGGGGGAAACCATCCATACGGAAGGGCAGTTACAGCTGCGGGACTCTTCTATGTGCCCAGTGCAATTGTGAAGTGAGCTGGGCTGCTGCTAGTGAGTATAGAGTATGCCTATGACCCAGAGATCTTACCAGAGAGAAAAACCCACATTCCTAACTGTCTCTGAGTCTGGTTGGGAGGACCAGACTCGACTCAGCAGGTGGGAACACACACGGACAGAGGCTCTAGGAACACCCCAGTCTCCCTGCATACAGGATGGGCTAGTAGGCTAACAGTGGTGAGGCAGAAGAAAGAGTATCCAAACTAGAAGACAAATCTCTGGAAATTTTAGTCATATCAAAAAAAAAAAAAAAGAAAAATTAGAAAACTTAAAAACAGTGTTGGAGATCTATGGGATACTACCAAATGACCCAAAATATGAGTTTTAGGATTGCCTGAAGGTGTGGAAAGAGAGAAAGGACTAGAAGGCCAGCTTAGTAAAATAATTATAGAAAACTTCCCTAATATGGAGAAAGAAAGAAATGTCCAAGTATATGAAGCACAGAGAACACCTAACAGACATGACCAAAAAAGATCTTCATCATGACACATTGCAGTAAAACTCTCCACAGTAAAGCATAAAGAAAAATTTCTAAAATACGCACGAAACACCACATTACTTTCAGAAGAACTCCAATTAGACTCACAGCTGACTTCTCATCAGAAACCCTACAGGCTAGATGACAATGGCAAGATATAGTCCAAGTCTTAAGAGAAAAACTGCCAATCCAGAATACTATACCCTGCAAAACTCTCATTTGTGAATGAAAGTGAAATAAAGACCTTCCCTAAGAAACAGAATTTGTCACAACTCATCCAGCTTTAGAAAAGATACTTAAGGGGATGCCACACACAGAAACCCAGAAAGGTAGCCATCATAATGAAAGAATGGGAAGATAGAAAATCACCCAGTAAAAATACAAAAGAAATCTAAAGTAAATGACAAAAATATTCATGGAAAAATGGCAGGGCCAAGTAGTTACTTATAAATGGTTACCTTGAATGTAGATGGCCCCAACTCTCTATTTAAAAGGTACAGACTGGCCAAATGGATTAAAAGAGAAGACCCATCTATTTGCTGCCTACAAGAAACACACCTCATCAACAAACATACACATGGACTGATAGTGAAAGGATGGAAAAAGATATCCCATGCTAATAGAAAGGAAAAAAAAGAGCAGATTTAGCCATCCTAATATCAGACAAAATAGATTCCAACACAAAAACTGTTAAGAGACAGAGAAGGATACTATGTAATGATTAAGGGATCAATACAGCAGGAAGACATGACTATAATAAATGTATATGCACCAAATTACTGGGTGCTTGCATATTTAAAAGAACTGTTAATGGATCTAAAGGGAGACAGACCAATACAATAGTATGGGGGACTTCACCCCACTTTTCTCAATGGATGATAGGTCAACCAGACAGAAAATCAACAAAGAAACAACAGAACTAATCAACACTATGGACCAAATGGGCCTAACTGATATCTACAGAACTTTTCACTCCACAGTAGCAGAATACACATTCTTCTCAGCAGTGCATGGAACCTTCTCTAGGATTGACCACATACTAGGTCATAAAGCAAGTCTCAGCAAATTCAAAAAAAATCAAAATCATACTATGCACCTTCTCTGATCATAACGGATTGAAGCTTGAAACCAACAACTCAAGAATCTCAAAAATATATGCAAACACATGGAGACCGAACAACATGCTCCTAAATGAACAGTGAATCATAGGAGAAATCAAAAAATTTCTGGAAATGAGTGAAGATGACAATACATCACATCAAAACTTAGGGGACACAGCCAAAGCAGTGTTAAGCAGGAAGTTTGTAGCAATTAGTGCCTACATCAAGAAACTGGAAAGTCACCAAATAAATGAGCTATCAGTGCATCTCAAAGACCTAGAAAAAAAAAACTAAACAAAACCCAAATTAGCAGGAGGAAAGAAATAATTAAAATTATGGAAGTAATAAACAAAATTGACACTCCATTGGCCCAACTAACAAAAAAAGAGGAAGAAAATGCAAATCAATAAAATCAGAGATGAAAAAGGAAATGTAACAACAGATACCACAGAAATAAAAAAATAATCATCAGGAATTACTACACAAAGCTGTATGCCAACAAACTGGGGAACCTAGAAAAAAATGAATAGATTCTTGGATGCATGCAACCTACCTAAATTGAATCATGAAGACATAGAACACTTAAACCGACTGAGAACCAAGACAGAGATTGAATCCGTAGTAAAGACCCTTCCAAAAAAGAAAAGCTCAGATCCCAATGGCTTCACTGATGAATTCTACAAGACATTTAAAGAACTAATCTCAATTTTTCTCAAGCTATTCAAAGCAATTGAGAGGGATGGAATCCTATGAAACTCCTCCTATGAAGCCTGCATTACCTTAATTCCTAAGCCAGAAAAAGATAGAACAGAGAAAGAGAACTATAGACCAATATCCCTTATGGACATAGATGCAAAAATTCTCAACAAAACACTTACCAATTAAATCCAACAACATATCGGAAAGATCATTCACCTGGACCAAGTAGGATTTATCCCTGGTATGCAGGGATGGTTCAACATCCAAAAATCAATAAATACGATAAACCACGTTAATAAACTGAAGACCAAAAACCACATCATTATCTCAATAGATGCAGAGACAAAATTTGACCAAATTCAATACCCTTTTATGAGAGAAAACTTAAGCAAACGTGGTATGGAAAGAACATTCTCAACATAAAGCAATTTATAACACACCCACAGCCAGCATCCTACCGAAGGGGATAAATTGGAGGCATTCCTATTAAGATCTAGAACAAGACAAGGATGTCCACTCTCACCATTGTTATTTAATATAATCCTGGAAGTTTTAACCAGAGCCATCAGGCAAGAAAAAGAAACCAAATGGGTATAAGGAAGAAGTCAAACTATCCCTATTTGCTGATGACATGAGTCTATATATAGAGAACCCAAAAGACTCCATGAAGATATTATTGGACCTCATTAATGAGTTTGGTAAAGTAACAGGATATAAAATCAACACACAAAAATCAATAGTCTTTGTATCCACAGAGAATGCCATATATCAGAAAGAACTTCTAAGATCAATGCCATTTACAAGAGCTACAAAAATTTTTAAATACACTGGAATAAATTTAACCAAGGATGTCAAAGATTTATATCATGAAAATTACAAAACATTAAAGAAAGAAATAGAAGAAGACATAAAAAGGGGGAAAATTTTTCATGTTCATGGATTGGAAGAATCAACATCTGCAAAATGTCAATACTACTGAATGTAGTTTATAGGTTCAGTATGGTACCAATCAAAACACCAACAACATTCTTCTCAGATCTAGAAAAAATGATGCTAAAATTCATATGGGAACACAGGAAACCCCGAATAGCTAAAGCATTCTTAAATAACAAAAAGAAACCTGGAGGCATCACAATACCAGACCCTCAAGACATACTACAGGGCATTTGTAATCAAAATAGCCTGGTACTGGCACAAGAACAGATATGTATATCAATGAAGCAAAATAGAAACTCCAGAAATTAATCCACGCATGTACAACCAACTTATCTTTGACAATGGAGCAAAAATCAACCCCTGGAGCCAAGACAGTCTCTTCAACAAATGGTGCTGGGAAAACTGGATTTCTGCAAACAGAAGTATGAAACAACACCCCTACATTACACACCTTACAGAAAAATCCACTTAAAATGGATCAGAGACCTAAATCTATGACATGATACCATTAAATTACTAGAGAATATTAGGGAAACCCTACAAGACATTGGCACAGGAAAAGAATTCTTGGAAAAGACCCCAGAAACACGGGCGCTCAAAGCCAAAAATAAGTGGGATTACATCAAATTGAGAAGCTTCTGCACTCTGAAAGTAACACTCAGCAAAGTGAAGGGAGAACTAACTGACAGAATGGGAGAAAATATTTGCAAACTATGCAACTGATAAAGGATTAACTTCCAGAATCTATAAAGAGCTCGAGAAGCTCAACAACTACAAAATAAAGAACCTAGTCAAGAAATGGCCAAAGGAACTGAACAGACATTTTTTTCAAGAGAGGAAATTCAAATGGCCAATAGACAGATGAGAAAATGCTAAGGATCACTAGCTCTCAGGGAAATGCAAATCAAAACCACCATGAGGTTTCACCTCACCCCCATTTCAATGGCTGTCATACAGAAATCAATAAATAATAAATGCTGCTGAGGTGTGGAGATAATGGTTTCCTAATCCATTGTTGGTGGGAATGTAAACTGGTACATCCACTATGGAAGACAGTGTGGAGATATCTCAGAAAGCTGAATATAGACCTACCATATAACCCAGCCATTGCACTCCTGGGAATTTATCCAAACGAAATGAAATCAGCTTGTGAAAGAGTGATCTGTACCCCCCATGTTCATTTCAGCTCAATTGATAATAACTAAGATATGGAATCAACCCAGATGCCTGTCAACTGAAGGCTGGATAAAGAAATTATGGTGTATATATACACTATGGAATACTACACAGTGGTAAAAAAAATGAAATCCTGTCATTTGCAACAAAATGGATGCAACTGGACACCATTATACTTAGTGAAATAAGCCAGTCAGAAAAAGACAAATACCATATGGTCTCTCTGATCTATGGTAACTAATGGTATACTTAAAGGGTAATCTATAGGAGCAAAACTGACACCTTGAAATACTATGATTTTGAACATTCCTTGTCTTGACTGTTGAGGAACAATGTTTTTCTTGTTTGTGTTTTTGTTATGTTTTTTCTTCATACTATTCAGTGAACACTCTACATAGCATAGGGTTAATCTTATGAGTATAAAATTAACTGAAAACTGATCTCTTAAAAAATAAGAATGCGAAAGGAAGAGGGAAGAGGAAGAAAGGTGGAAATGTGGGTGGGAGGGAGGGAGGGGTAAAGAATCACCATGTTCCCAAATTTGTATATATTAAATGCATGAAGTTGTATTCCTTAAACAAAATTTAAAAATTGAAAAAAAATAAGGATTTAAAACCATACCAGTGACTTCCACATAAGGGCAAGATGAAGTAGAAGAGACCATATTTATCCTCTATCCTGAATCAACTAATAAATGTGGATGAAATATGTGACAAAAAAGTTTTCAAGGCATTAGACATCAGATAAAAGGGAACACTGATCACTAAAAGACGAGCAACAAGTGAGGTTAGTCCTATTGCTCCAATTTACTGTCTTGAAAGAGTTTCTATGTCGTGATGCAGGGAGGAGGAACCTAAGCAGAACCCAATCAGATCTTAGAATTGATGAGACATATTTGGGGGTCTGAAAAGTCCACAGATGCTAGAGTTCACAGGACAGAGTAACAAAGAATTCTGAAAGTCTACAGAGATTTCCTCTAGAGTAGGAGTGGGTGATCTTTTTTTTTCTGCCAAGGGCCATTTGAATACTTACAACATCATTCACAGGCCATGCAAAATTATCAACTTAAAAATTAGTCTGCTACAGAATTATTGAATCTTAAATCCCTCTTGCAGTTGCCTTGGCAGGGTCAGATCAAAAGATTTTTGTAGAGCAGACATTCCCCACCCCTGCTCTAAAGCATTCAGCACAGTACCAATGGACTGAGTATCTGAGTTCCAGGGGACGAGCCACCAGAATTAATTAATGGAAACATAGCTTGGAATTCAATGCATTTTCCCATAAACCAGATTAGAAAGCCTGATTGCTCATTGGGTGTTAATAGAGTACTCAGAAGAGTATTAAATCTTAATAGCGAGAAAAAAGGATCAAAATGTTTCCGAGCAACTTAGCTATGTCCCAGAACATCTCAATAATTTTGAAGAAAAAAAAATCCAGCCCCTATTAGACAAAATCACAAGGCCTGGAATGTAATAAGTCACCAGGCATACAAAGAAGCAGGAACTTAAGACACATAATTAGGCACCATCTTGGAAGCAGAAACTGTACACTTACCAGGCAACCAACTTGCCAGTCTTGGGCTTCCTAAATTCTAGACCTGTGAGCAATAAATGTCTGGTGGTGAAAAAATTAATCAGTCTGTGATATTTTGTTATAGCAATGTAAATGAACCAAGAGAAAATGAAAAAGCAACAACAAAAAAGAACAGAGGCTTAGGGAGCTGTAGAACAATGTCAAGTGGCCTAATATATGAATATATGTAATTAAGTCTCTGAAGAAGATACAGAAATGTATAGAGAAGCATTACTTGAAAAACTAATGGATACAGGCCGGCGCCGTGGCTCAGTAGGCTAATCCTCTGCCTTGCGGCGCCGGCACACCGGGTTCTAGTCCCGGTCGGGGCACTGGATTCTGTCCCGGTTGCCCCTCTTCCAGGCCAGCTCTCTGCTGTGGCCCGGGAAGGCAGTGGAGGATGGCCCAAGTGCTTGGGCCCTGCACCCCATGGGAGACCAGGAGAAGCACCTGGCTCCTGCCATCAGATCAGCGCGGTGAGCCGGCCGCAGCGGCCATTGGAGGGTGAACCAATGGCAAAGGAAAATCTTTCTGTCTCTCTCACTGTCCACTCTGCCTGTCAAAAAAAAAACAACAAAAAACTAATGGATACAATTTTTCCAAATTTGATAAAACCTATAAATTCGCAAATTAAGCAGATTGATGAACTCCAAGCACAGAAACATTAAGAAAACTACATTGGGGCACATCATAATCAAGTTGGTCAAAAACAGGGATAAAAATAAAATAGTTGAAACAACCAGAAAAAAGACACATTATGTACCAAGTGAAGTTTGCTCTGTAGGGCTTTTATGCTATACCAGGAAGAAAGATAAGAGGCTAGCAGATTTTTCAATTGGAGGCAGTGCAAGTGAGAAGACAATGGAGCAACATCTTATTGATAGGAAAAACATGCAAACTCATGATTTTATAGCCAATAAAAATATCTTTCCAAAGCAAATGTGAAATAAAAAAGTCTTTTCAGCCATATAGAAGCTGAAATATTTCAATTCTGGGAGACTTGAACTGTAAGAAATATCAAACTAATTTCCACTGGTAAAGGAAAAATGATACTAGATGGAATCTATCTATGCAAGGAAAGAAGTGCATTGGAAACGGTAACTACACAGGTGATATACAAGATATTCTTCACATTATTCGAGTCATCTAAAATATAGATGCTTAGGAAAGAGTAATAAATTGTTAGGTTTATGATATATACTCATAGAAATGTAAAAGATATGAGAACAACTGCAGAAAAGTTGGGTGAGGAAAAATGCAAATTTTGCATTTCTTTGCTTTGTAGGGCTCATATATGATGTGGGATATAATTTCAAGTGGATTGTTACAAGTTATAGATATGTTTTCTAAACCCTAAAGCAAGTACAAAAACAATACCCAAAGAACTGTGGACAACAAGCAAGCAGATGGTACACATGATAGTAAAAAGTGAGATATCCCATAAGAGTGTAGGAAAAGATGTAAAAGCTTACACAGCACAGATGGGAGAAATAAAAGTCATATAGAAAAACCTAACCATATGAATAATCATATTGAATATAAACCCCTGGATGGGGTTTTCTGCCCAAGGCTGGTGGCCAGGAGCCTACAGATTTATAGTGTCATGAAGGTGGAGAAGCAGTTACAGTTTTCCTATTGATATAAACCATGGGCGATGAACTCACCCATTACATCTCTAGTTCATATAAGCACTACTCAATTCACTGTGCTCCAACATTAGCGCTGAATGGGGAAGTATTCTCCAGCCTATTTTGATACTTTTTGGTATGTGAGCTACAAATCAGTTGTCCTTGTGCTCCCAGTACTTTCCATTCTTCCTCTCCGTCTTCCTTCTCTAGTACTTAAAGACACCAGGATGTACTCTAAACACCAATTTCTTTCAACTCTGAGGTGTTGTCCTTGGGTCAAGCCTGTGGGTTCTTATTTTTTCCCTTGAGTTCTTCTCAATAGTTGATATTCTGTCTCCACCAATTCCTTACATACAATCAACTCCTGTGTCCTCTTAATTCTACCTGCAACATTGATCTCAAATCCACCCATTGCGCTTCATCCCCGTAGCCAATATCAGCCAATATCTTATCTAAGCTACCTCTTCCTCGCTATTGCTGCAGTTACCCAACAAGTATCCTTCCACACCTTGCCCCTTCCCCATAAATTTTACGCCACACAGTGGTCAGTGTGGCCCTTTTAAAGTGATACCTTTGATTATGTTATGTCCTCATGATGAGAAACGTCAAACTTGCAAGACAACTTGTGTTGTCGCTTCCCTTTCTGCCTCCTTCCCATATTGCCTCGTACTCCACACACTAGCTGTTTCTTCTAGGAGCCTCTTACTCAGCCTGCAAGACCCACTCACACTTCACTTTCTCTGAAAAAGTCGTCTCTGACCCCCGAATAACACCGGTTTCCTTGTTACTTGAGTGCTCCTGTGGCACTCAGCATCTGTCTCTCAAGTGGGACGTG
The DNA here is from genome assembly GCF_033115175.1 of Lepus europaeus. Classification (NCBI taxonomy): domain Eukaryota; kingdom Metazoa; phylum Chordata; class Mammalia; order Lagomorpha; family Leporidae; genus Lepus; species Lepus europaeus. Next base: position 70,635 of record NW_026909273.1, read on the forward strand.
ACCTCTCTGAGGGTTGCAAACTGACTTCCGGATGCCCAGTGTCAAGCACTGGAGCTGGCTTGAGAATTTGCTTTTCATTATAGTTCATTATATTATATATTATATTTTATTATATTATTATATAATATATAATATTATATATATTATATATAATATATAATCTTCCTATAATATATTATATTATATATTCATTATATTCACATCAAAATGGACGCAACCAAAAACCATTATTCTTAGCGATATAAAGCACTCTCAAAAACCAAATACCGGCGACTTCCCCAGCCCCCACTCCGTTGCTCTGTTGGGACCGGGGAACCTCGCCCGGGAGCGGAACCCCAATACAAGCCTGTGAATTAATTGATTCGTCTGCCTGGGAAAATCTGTTATGCGCCAGACACCTTACGGATGGTGCCGAAACCCGGGAGCTGAGGCTTAGAGCCTCCCCTTTCTGGGTTCGAGGCCCCCTTGCTCATTGAACCTGCCTGGTGCCCCAGGCTAACTACAGCCCACGCTCGACCGACTGTAAGTAACTCTTCCCTTGTTCTCCCTCCCTCCTCTGGGTTGGCCCAGTCTCTGCTATATCCGGCTAGCTCTCCGTCCGGACAGAGACCTCCAAATCGTGCGCACGTGGCCTCTGTTCACCGCTGTATAGCCTCCCAGCGGCTGTTGCAGACGTCCGGCCGCTGGCTTGGCCCCGTAGAGGACTGACCTCTAATCCGTCTGCTGAAGTCCAGGACAGGGGACGCCTTGACCGAATTTCAGTAGATCCGGGCTACCAGGGAGACCATGAGATCTGGCCAATCCTGAGGGTGGGACTCAACATGCTCTCTGGCCTGCCTGCTGAAGAACCTGAAGAAACTGGGACTGGCCCAGGACCTACGGAGCAAACGCCTAATCTTCTACTCCACCCAGGCATGGCCTAATTACCTTGAGAATTTCTGCCGCAGGGAGAGAAAACGGTCAGAGGTCCCATATGTCCAGGCTTTTTGTGACCTCCGCTCCCATTCTACTCCCTTCTCTCCTACTTTCCTCTCTGCCTGCTCCACGGCCCAGGTCTTGCTGGCCAAGATCGGGCCCCCACCTCCTAAGGACGCCTCTTCTGTGTTACTGCTGAACTCTCCACCTTCTGCCTTTTCGGACCCTCCTGAGTTCCTGGGGATCCCACAGCCAGCCAGGAACCTCCCGTCCCCATATGCACATTCTTCCGCCCTGCCCCATGCCATGTCCTGCCTCTCCCCGCTGCCATTGCTGGAAGCCAGGTAGCCACGTGGCCCAACCACCAGTGTCAAGCTCCCCACCCCCATCCTAATGGGATTCGCTGCTCCTGCTTCCCTGGCCGCCCTCCGGCAAAGTTTTAAAAGGACCGGTTCCTGACACGTGGCTCTCTAGCCTCCTCCTCTGGTTACCTTTCTTTGAATCTAAGACCACTACCTTTGAAAATATTGCTTTGTGCCGGCGCCGCGGCTCACTAGGCTAATCCTCCGCCTTACGGCGCCGGCACACCGGGTTCTAGTCCCGGTCGGGGCACCGATCCTGTCCCGGTTGCCCCTCTTCCAGGCCAGCTCTCTGCTGTGGCCAGGGAGTGCAGTGGAGGATGGCCCAAGTGCTTGGGCCCTGCACCCGCATGGGAGACCAGGAGAAGCACCTGGCTCCTGCCATCGGATCAGCGCGGTGCGCCGGCCGCAGCGCGGCAGCCGCGGCGGCCATTGGAGGGTGAACAAACGGCAAAAAGGAAGACCTTTCTCTCTGTCTCTCTCTCTCACTGTCCACTCTGCCTGTCAAAAAAAAAAAATCCTATGTGAAGTAAGCAAGTGCCTCTTATTAAGTTTATAATGAGTTTATAATTTTAAACGTGGCAATGGAAAGTCTTGTCATCCACAGTTTTATATATCAGATCTGCTGCTCATAAAACTAAAGTGTTGTTGGTTCTGTGTTTAGCTGTCCTCCTATAGATTCCTATGGACTTTTTCCAGCCTCTTCTATTGTATTCAGCACTTTGGGACGGCGCTGTAAACAGATGAAGCCAATATTGTATTATAGGTACCAACTGAAAGCATGGTTAGCTGAGGTTACTAAGAGCAGAAAGTAATTCGAATCAACTGGTAAATTAAAAAAACAGTGAACGTTTTAAAAAGCTAGTATTGAAACTGTTATATTTGTTATCTTTCTAAATTTTCATTTGATATTGCTATTGTCAGTAAGTGATCTGGGACTTGGGCACCACCTTGACTTGCATCCTCTGGTCTGCTTTAACACAAACCAGGAGGAAAAGAAAGCTCGGCATCAGAAGCAATGGGTGGCAGGCCTATTACTGGCTGATCTGTACAGTGATCTGCCCTCAAGGAGACCCAACAGGCCAGTCCACTGCAGTGGCTTTCAATGTGGTAAGCCTGGGCTTCAGCAGAAGTCAGCTTGTGAAGAGCCCTGGCAGCTCTGCCAAGAGTTGGATCACTGGAAATGGACCTGCCCTGGAGTCGAAGGATGCCCAGGTCAGAGCCACAGATCTTATTGGCTCTAAGCTGAAAGCCCTTCACTCAGCCCAACTTCCAAAGTGACCACCGCAGCTGAGGGTGTGGTCAAGTAGGGTCAGCAACATTGCAGGCAGAACTGTAAATTTCTTGTTAGAGATGCCACCTGCCTTTACCTGGCCAGCTCTCCCCCCAGGCCAGCTAAAGTCAACAGAGTGCCTTCCCCTAGGAGGTTCACACCTCCCTTAGGATATACCCCATGTGAAGAGATAGATAGGTCTGGGCCTCTTAACTTACAAGGCCTAAAGCCCAACAGATTATTATCAAGCCCCTTCTATCAGGTTCTATTTGCCTCTCAATCAGAAAACTTAGTTGTGGCTGAGACAGCACCTTTCTTAGCTCCTCTAATAATGACTCTGTCCTTTGTTCTAGGCCCTGTCTAGCACACTTGGGCCTCATTCCTTTGTAATCATAACCTCTACTCTACCACCAATGGCTCTACTCCCAACCTGTGTGTACTGATGGTCCTCTTCCCCACTTAATGCTGTATAATTGTTCAAACCTGGTAAATGCCACTCTTAGGATCATTGGTTGCTATTCTCACCCTGACTTGTATACTACAGTGTCTGTTTAAGTTTTTACAGTAGGTGATCATGGAAGGAACCAAGGCCTTCAGCAACCAGGCAGTCAACCAGATGCTTCTCCATCCATACATGTCTGTCCCTGCGGAGCCCCAAGACACCCCCAGCGGGCCCCTGTAGATGACGTCCCCAGTCAGCAGGAAGTAGCCAGGGAGACTCATCGTCGCCCCCTTTCCTATCATCAAAATTTGGGATCCGCAAGGAGGGAAGGCCTACACTTCCGGGAATGGAGAGGCCTACTTCCGGGGAAGAAAGTCCTTGTCAAGGTCCCCGCGGGTGCCTAAAGGTCAACCAATGAGGATCAGACCCACCTCAACCTTTAACCCCCACGCCCTGAATCTATAAAAGGAGCCCTCCCAATCTCTGACGCGCGACTTCCCCGGCCCCCGCTCTGTTGCTCTGTTGGGGCCGTGGAACCTTGCCCGGGAGCGGAACCCCAAGAAAAGCCTGTGAATTAAAAACAAAAACAAAACAAAAAACCAAATACCATATGTTTTCCCTGATCTGTAGTAACTAATAGAATATAAAAAAATATTTAATGTATAGGGCTGAAATTGACATTTTGAGATTTGGTGATTGTTTACAGCTCTTGTCTCTACTGTTTTTTCTTCATTCTTTACTTAGAATGGGGTTAATCTTATGAGTAGAAAGTAAACTGAAAATAGATCTTTGTAAAAATTAAGAGAGGAAATAAGAGAGGAAGGAGGAGGAAGGTAGGATCATGGGCAGGAGGGAGGGTAAGGTGGGAAGGATCACTGTGTTCCCAAATCTGTATAAATGAAATACAAGAAATTCATTTGCCTTAGATAAAAAGAAAAAAAAATTCTAATGATGGTAAGATGCGCCACTCTTTTGTACACCACTAAGAAAAGCATTTCTAATGAATTGAATTTGTCCTTAATTTTAAGATGTAACCCAAACTCAGAGGTGTGAACATATGAACAAATACATCTCAGAATCCAGGATGTAATGTGAATATTGAACTAACTGAATAAGTGACCAGTAATCCTTGTCTTCACATAAATAGTTACGCCGCCGGCGCCGTGGCTCAACAGGCTGATCCTCCGCCTTGCGGCGCCGGCACACCGGGTTCTAGTCCCGGTCAGGGCACCGATCCTGTCCCGGTTGCCCCTCTTCCAGGCCAGCTCTCTGCTGTGGCCAGGGAGTGCAGTGGAGGATGGCCCAAGTGCTTGGGCCCTGCACCCCATGGGAGACCAGGAGAAGCACCTGGCTCCTGCCATCGGATCAGCGCGGTGCGCCGGCCGCAGTGCGCCTACCGCGGCGGCCATTGGAGGGTGAACCAACGGCAAAGGAAGACCTTTCTCTCTGTCTCTCTCTCTCACTGTCCACTCTGCCTGTTAAAAAAAAAAAAGAATGCATATGGTTGGAGATTAAAATATATTGGTAAGAGGAGTGGTTTTCCTTATGAGCCAATTTAAAAATGTTAATTATCTTTTAAGGGCTCTTCTTGTTAAGGTTGCATGGGGCAAGAAACATTATGAGGTGCCAATTTCTACTAAATATCTTGTACCCGGATTCTCTCCAGGGACAGAAGATCGTTAATCTCCCTTCCCAGAAGAAAGTGTTGTCCAGGCAATGAGCAGGACACAGCAGTGGAAAGCTAACGGCTGGAACTGTGGGAATTCAGAACTGGATGGGAGGATGCACTATTACTCAAACTTGTGAGCCATCGTTTCATAGGGAAGTGATCTCTAGGTTCCTGAATCCCTTCAATCCCAGTAATCAGTCCTTAAAACAAACTGCAACAGGCATGAAGGACATTTTTTCTTTTTTTTTTTTTCTTTTTATTTTTTTTTTATTTTTGACAGGCAGAGTGGACAGTGAGAGAGAGAGACAGAGAGAAAGGTCTTCCTTTTGCCGTTGGTTCACCCTCCAATGGCCGCCGCGGTAGGTGCACTGTGGCCGGCGCGCTGCGCTGATCCGAAGCCAGGAGCCAGGTGCTTATCCTGGTCTCCCATGGGGTGCAGGGCCCAAGCACTTGGGCCATCCTCCACTGCACTCCCTGGCCACAGCAGAGAGCTGGCCTGGAAGAGGGGCAACCGGGACAGGATCGGTGCCCCGACCGGGACTAGAACCCGGTGTGCCGGCGCCGCTAGGCGGAGGATTAGCCTATTGAGCCGCGGGCGCCGGCCATTTGTTTCAAAGAACAAAGAAACATTGGTGACCCCTACAATGGGAAGATGAGTATAGTATGAAAAGAAGACTAGGGTTGAGGGTCCAATAGAGTATGAATTCTGACTTTGGCTCTCATTAATTGTAAAACCTTTAGACTCAATTTTACTTTTCTAGAAAATGAAACTGACAATATCTATCTCATAGGGTCAAGTGGATTGAATAATATAAAAAAAAAACACAGAAACAAGCCTTGCACCTGGTCAATAAATATGAACTTTGATTCTTTTGTTCTGCAAAAAGAGGAAGCAGAACCTACCTAACATGCGTAAATGTTCTCTGTTTCTATTCATTATGGATGTAGTCTGTTTTCATTAGCCTCTTTATTGTTGATATATTGAAAGAGTAAATATTAAGAAGTACTCAGACCACAACCGTATAGTTCAAGGAACCGCCGCAAAACGAATACACTTAGACAACTACCACACAGGTCAAGACATAGAACAGGACGTGCCTTCCAAAGCCCAACCTGTTATGATCCCACCCAATCACTACCCTCCTTATTTCCTAAATTTGGTTCTGGTTTGAGAACTCAAGATTAATTTTGCCTACTTTCTTAAACTTGATGAGCATAAAATCATGCGGCGCATATTCTTTAACTTTTCCTCAACGTTAGAGTTGAAGATTCAACTTGTGACTGCCATTCCCCCATTTGTATTTCCATCCAACATTTCCATGTATATGAATAGGTCATATTCTGTGTAACCATGTTGTTGATCATCATTTAATCTGATTTCCTTCAACCTATAGTTGCCACTAAATAATAGTGTCTTTTACCTAGTTGGACTAAACCAATGTAAATTACCTGTGCTATAAATTTATGAAAATGATGGTTATAGTATCTGCAACCGATAGAGATGATAAACAGCAAACCTGGTTAAGTTAAAATCCTTCAGGGAGGAACGTGTTTGTCAACAGATGCAGAGTGTGTCCTCAATGCCTGAGGAGCCATTGCAAAGTATTCTCAGTATGTTGTTTTGTTTTTTTTATTTATTTTTTATTTTTGACAGGCAGAGTGGACAGTGAGAGAGAGAGACAGAGAGAAAGGTCTTCCTTTTGCCGTTGGTTCACCCTCCAATGGCTGCTGCGGCCGGCACACCGTGCTGATCCGATGGCAGGAGCCAGGTGCTTCTCCTGGTCTCCCATGGGGTGCAGGGCCCAAGGACTTGGGCCATCCTCCACTGCACTCCCTGGCCACAGCAGAGAGCTGGCCTGGAAGAGGAGCAACCGGGACAGGATCGGTGCCCCGACCGGGACTAGAACCCGGTGTGCCGGCGCCGCAAGGCGGAGGATTAGCCCAGTGAGCCGCGGCGCCGGCCAAGTATTCTCAGTATGAAAGAGCAAGGGCAATCAGGCAAGCACTGCCTCTTCATTAAAATGGCCAACATAGACATCAACAGCATCTAATATGCAGTGAATGCACAATTAATAGCCGAAACAGGAACTTCAGGACCCAGAAAATATTTTCTAGTCAAGAGTTTTTTATCTATACCTAACATAGTGTGGACAATGTAAGGAAACTGAACATCCTTTCTTTGAGAGAATTTGAATTGATTAGTGGTTTGAATCTTGGTTCTTATAGAAACACAACTGGGCAAATTGCTTAACCTCTTTGCATTTTGGTTTCCCTACCTATGAATTATATATATAATTATATATTATATATATAATTATATATATAATATATAATATTATTACATATAATTAATATTATATATAATGTAAAATAGTGCATCCTGTATTTGAGATGACCATCGACACAAAAAGTCTAGCACAGAGAGCTGATAATTGCTAACTGGGAAAGAAGGTGTGACATAATGATCAATCCTACCGACCCAGAGACAGACGGCTTGAGTTCAAATTCCTTCTCTAGTTCGAGGTCTAGCCCTGTAAGATCTTGAGCAAGTGACTTAACTCATCCGTGCCTTGGTATCCTCATCTACAAACTGCACATAATGATGGTAGCTACTTCTTAGTGTTCAGTGAAATTTCAATAAATATATATCCTGGCATGTGGTAAACACAGTGAAAACATTTTCCCCCCAGACAATGACAACATTTAGAGCCACAGCTCTTAGCCCTGGCTATATGTTAGAATCAGGATGCTGAATCCTGGACCCAATTACCAGATGTCTGATTTAACTTGCTTGTGGTGGTGTCTAGGAAAGCTAGTTAGATAGCTAGTTAAGTTCCCCACATAATTCTGACTCTGATCACAGAGCATCAGAACTCTATCCCCTTATAGTACTTTAGCAATCACTCCTAAGGGCCTCCTCTATGTCAGTTACATGGGTCACGTAGAGTGGAACCAAATATGGCCTTCTGTGCAGGGAATTTACATTTTGTTAGAGCACGTACACAGGAGCCTTGATCCCAAAGATACAAGTCAAGATGTCATGATATAGATCAGACACAAAGTGCAAGGGAGACAAGGCAGAGAGAGAAGCCATCTTCATTGGGTAGCAGTACCTAAGGACTCCGTGTAAGAAGTGATATCCGCCGGCGCCGCGGCTCACTAGGCTAATCCTCCGCCTTGCGGCGCCGGCACACCGGGTTCTAGTCCGGGTCGGGGCACCGATCCTGTCCCGGTTGCCCCTCTTCCAGGCCAGCTCTCTGCTGTGGCCAGGGAGTGCAGTGGAGGATGGCCCAACTCCTTGGGCCCTGCACCCCATGGGAGACCAGGATAGGTACCTGGCTCCTGCCATCCAGATCAGCGCGGTGCGCTGGCCGCAGCACGCTACCGCGGCGGCCATTGGAGGGTGAACCAACGGCAAAGGAAGACCTTTCTCTCTGTCTCTCTCTCACTGTCCACTCTGCCTGTCAAAAAAAAATAAAAAAATAAATTAAAAAAAAAATAAAATAAAATAAGAAGTGATATCCACTTCAAGTGGATCTTGATAAGTGGAAAGTACATTACTATCATCATCTCCAACAGGGTTACTGAGTTTAAAGCTTTATGAGACTATATGTGGTGTGGGAAATACTTTGATATTCCAGTTTCCTTAAGGCATAGTCAGTTTTGGAAAGCAACCTGGAGTTCCCCCACCATTTTTGGTGATGGATGGGAAGTGGTTTGCCTTAGACATATGGTGTGCTTCATTGGCATTTATGGTCTCAAATTCTAGAAAAAGTCCACTGAAATTCTTAGGTTCAAATGCATAGCCAGTCTTTAATAGCATTTTAAAATCAGAGGAAAATAAAAACCCACCTTTTTTTTTTTTTTTTTTTGCTAAAGAAAAGGGGTGCTAATTGTTGAGCATTTGGGCATTCAAACATTGGAAAAGTGAGCAGGGACATCGAACGCTGTGTCAGCACACTGAGAAGTGAGTCGTGACAGTGCTGAGGAAGCAAAGCTGAGATAAAAATAACCTACCTACATTCTTACCTAAACTAGTATTTTATTATTGCTTCTTTGGTTAGATTGCTCTATAAGAAATATCTATCAAAGAAAATTGAATATAGCACTACTTGATACTATCAGACAGAAAAGTGAAACTTTATAAGGATGTTATTGAGGATGTTATTGTATTAGAATAATATACTCTATGCAGCCAGGAATCGCTGAGGTGAAAGAATAGCCAGTTAAGAAATCCTGGCTGCTGGCTAGGTGGATTCCCTTTTATTTGTCCCATATCCCGAAGAAAGGTTAGATTGATGATGCTCAAAGACTAGAGTCCAGAAATGTATATGTTCATTTATTTAATCAATATTAGTCAATAATAATTAATAATAATATTGAACATGTATTATGGTCTAGGTGCTGTTGTAGGGAGCAAGATAAAGATCCTTGCCTTCCTGGAGTTCATAGTCAAACTTAGGGAAATAGATGCTGGAGAGGATGTGGGGGAAAAAGGGACACTAACCCACTGTTGGCGGGAATGCAAACTGGTTCAGCCACTATGGAAGTCAGTCTGGAGATTCCTCAGAATAGAAACACCAGAAATCAATCCAAACATCTACAGTCAACTTATATTTGACCAAAGATCCAAATCTAATCCCTGGAATAAGGACAGTCTATTCAATAAATGGTGCTGGGAAAATTGGATTTCCACGTGCAGAAGCCTGAAGCAAGACCCCTACCTATCACCTTACACAAAAATTCACTCAACATGGATTAAAGACTTAAATCTACGACCCGAAACCATCAAATTATTAGAGAGCATTGGAGAAACCCTGCAAGATATAGGCACAGGCAAAGACTTCTTGGAAAAGACCCCAGAAGCACAGGCAGTCGAAACCAAAATTAACATTTGGGATTGCATCAAATTGAGAAGTTTCTGTACTGCAAAAGAAACCGTCAGGAAAGTGAAGAGGCAACCGACAGAATGGGAAAAAATATTTGCAAACTATACTACAGATAAAGGGTTGATAACCAGAATCTACAAAGAAATCAAGAAAATCCACAACATCAAAACAAACAACCCACTGAAGAGATGGGCCAAGGACCTCAATAGACATTTTTCGAAAGAGGAAATCCAAATGGCCAACAGACACATGAAAAAATGTTCAAGATCACTAGCCATCAGAGAAATGCGAATCAAGAGGTGGGGTTTTAAGGGCAGTTTGAAAATTAGGGAGAAAAAGTACCCCTAGACTAAATGTAAAGAGTATTGTTGACTTGATCCATAGAAATCAAAGTTAATATTGGTCATTTCTTCAAGAACACAGTGGTGGTGGGAAATTTTTCTGTTTTCATTTAGTTCAAGTGCCCATAATGTCCCTTCTTCCAGGAAGTTCCAGACTGTGCCAAGAATCCTTTTTTTTTGGGCAGCTGTAGCCCTCTGTACCCAATTCCATCACTACCTGTATCAGTTAAATTTTGCTGTGCAACACACCACCCAAAGATTTAATGACTTAAAAGACTATGCCTTCATTTGTTCATAGTTCAATGGGCCAACTGTTTGAGCTAGGCTCAGCTGGGTCAGATCATCTCTGTTCTGTGTCTTGTGGGCTAGGCTCACTCATGTTTTTTTTGCAGTCCATTGGCAGTTATTATACTCACCTGTGTGGTGGTTAGGTGGCTGTCACCTTAGTGATTGAAATAACTAGGTCATGTGTCTCTCATCAAAAAGCTAGCCTGGGCCGGCGCCGTGGCTCAACAGGCTAATCCTCCGCCTTGCGGCGCCGGCACACCGGGTTCTAGTCCCGGTCGGGGCACCGATCCTGTCCCGGTTGCCCCTCTTCCAGGCCAGCTCTCTGCTATGGCCAGGGAGTGCAGTGGAGGATGGCCCAAGTCCTTGGGCCCTGCACCCCATGGGAGACCAGGAGAAGCACCTGGCTCCTGCCATCGGAACAGCGCGGTGCGCCGGCTGCAGCGCGCTACCGCGGCGGCCATTGGAGGGTGAACCAACGGCAAAAGGAAGACCTTTCTCTCTGTCTCTCTCTCTCACTGTCCACTCTGCCTGTCAAAAAAAAAATAAAATAAAATAAAAAAAAAAACAAAGGTTTGTATACATGGACAGGAAGTATTACAGCTTTTTTTTTTTTTTTAGCAGAGAGAAAAGATTGATTCAAGTCAGAGACATCCTGGCAGAGTGGCCCGGAGGGAGACTCCAAGAGAGGCAACACCCGAAGAGGCTGGTGGTAGAGGGGTTTTTAAGCACAATTTTGGGGAAAAAAAACTCGTTACAGCCATTTCTGAAAAAGAAAAGTCTACCTCTTGCCCTTATTGAGTTATAATCTATTTTATGTATTTATCAGTCTTATTAAGGGTAGAAGTTCTGCTTCTGCTTGTCCGGATCTTGAGCACAGGACCCAGGGCCACATGCTATGTTGCATGCTTCACAGTTGTTCATTTTCCCCAAAATTTCTGGTGTTTATGAGACTTGAAGCCATTTAGGCTGTGTGATCCAGAGTGACCCATTTTAGGGAAATGGGAAGAGAAGAGTTCAGAGTCATCGTGATCCTCAACATGCTATGCTATGACTTATGAGCCTCACCAGGACCTGAGCAGAAGCACAGCCCGGGTAGCTTCTCCAACTGTCAAGCCTCATCGCAAAGGTTGCCGACAACATTCTTACAATGCCAGTTGTGCGCCAACTCTGTCCCAAGGTCATTTCTTTGCATATTTTGATCACACACTCAATATCCATCAATGACTCTTGAATTTGCTGTGGCTTGGGAAATGTCATAAGGGAAAGTTTACGGAGTCTCCCACTTATGCAGACACCTGGCCGATGTAGGCAGGCCCACAGATCAATTTGCCAAAGCTTGGCTCTTTTAGTTTTCAATCTTTTTTTTTTTTTTGACAGGCAGAGTGGACAGTGAGAGAGAGAGAGACAGAGAGAAAGGTCTTCCTTTTGCCGTTGGTTCACCCTCCAATGGCCGCCGCGGTAGCGCGCTGCGGCCGGCGCACCGCGCTGATCCGATGGCAGGAGCCAGGTGCTTCTCCTGGTCTCCCATGGGGTGCAGGGCCCAAGCACTTGGGCCATCCTCCACTGCCCTCCCTGGCCACAGCAGAGAGCTGGCCTGGAAGAGGGGCCACCGGGTTCAATCTTTATCCAAGAACTTCATAAAATCCTGATTACGTACAAAACACGATGGTTCCCATCCCTTTCTCATAAATACCAGTCTGACCTCGGAAAGTCATTCCAATTAGCCGAAGATATATCTGATTCAACGAGCGATCGTCTTTACGTTTTAGAGCTAAAGCGGAGAATCCAAACAAATTCCTTATTTCAAACCTCTTACAGAGTTCAGCCTTATCGCTCTCATAGTTTCTCTCACTGCAGTCTCATGTTGGAAGCATTCTGTCGGGGAACAAAGCAAGACCAAATGTGGCAGGGCTATAGCCTCTTTTTAAAATTCCATGCCTGTGGGGTTGGCAGCTGCTTGAAATGGTCCAGTTGGTCTTAGTTGACCAGATGGTTCACAAGTAAGGGGGGACATTTCCTTACGTAGGAAATAGGGCATCTCTGTTAACAATGGCTAGAGAGAATGCTTCTGGTGTGCCACTCGGGGGGTGGGGGGGCTCATGCTCCCAACGGTTAGAATAGTGCCAGCAGAATAGCTTGCAGAGCTTGGTAGAGATGTTTATTTAAAAAAAAAAAAAAAAACAAAGATTCCCATAAGTTTCAAAGGGGAAGATACCTATGGAACAGATACCATGCTGGTATTCGATTTTTCTGTATTTGGGGAAGGGATTGAATGTTTAGCAACCAAACAACAACAACAAAAAAAAAACTAAAAAGCTCTGGTTGTCAGGAAAGCTAAATTAACTTGGAATCAATAAACACCAGTTTCTCCCTTGAAATGTGCTTAAACGTCAAGAAGCGTGTTGGAAACCTGCCCAGATGGTCTCCCAGAAAACCTTCTTTTTTTTTTTTTTTTTTTTTTTTTAATTTTTGACAGGCAGAGTGGACAGTGAGAGAGAGACAGAGAGAAAGGTCTTCCTTTTGCCGTTGGTTCACCCTCCAATGGCCGCCGCGGTAGGCGCACTGCGGCCGGTGCACCACGCTGATCCGATGGCAGGAGCCAGGTGCTTCTCCTGGTCTCCCATGGGGTGCAGGGCCCAAGCACTTGGGCCATCCTCCACTGCACTCCCTAGCCACAGCAGAGAGCTGGCCTGGAAGAGGGGCAACCGGGACAGGATCGGTGCGCTGACCGGGACTAGAACCCGGTGTGCCGGCGCCGCAAGGCGGAGGATTAGCCTGTTGAGCCACGGCGCCGGCCATCTCCCAGAAAACCTTCTAAGTGTCGCCCAGATATTATGAATAGAAGGTCCTTATTAACTGAACTGACCTCTACTTCCTCCCACATTGTTGGGGCCAGCATTGTGGCATAGTGGGTTGCCTAGAACACCGGCATTCCATATGGGAGCCGGTTTGGTGGGATACCTGGATGAATCTCTTGGCTCCTGGCTTTGCCCTGGCTCAGCCCTGCCTGTTCACTTGGGGAGTGAACCAGGGGATAGAAGATTCTCTCTCTCTCTCTCTCTCTCTCTCTCTCTCTCTCTTGCTTTCGCTCTCACCCTTGCCCTCGCCCCCTCCCCTTCTTCCCTCACTCTCTCTGTATCTCTGACTTTCAAATAACTAAATCTTTTAAAAAATGAACATTGCTGAATAATCACTGTACTAAATGTCTCTCTTTGACTAACAGATTAAGTCCCTGAGTGTAGGGTCTGTTACTTATCTTTGATCCCCAGCACAATGGATGGCACAGATAAAAGAAATTTCAGTGTTAGTTTAATAAAGTGAATGCATGAATGAATTGCCAATTATACTAGGAATTCCACTTGAATATACATATTTTAATGCCATTCATTCATTAACCAACTCTTCACTGAGTACCTACTATGAACCAGGTGTCGTGCTAAGTCATTGGCATGCAAACAGACAACACTGATAAAGTCCTTTCTTTCATGAAGTCTAAAATTAAGAATGATTCTAAGAGTGTGGGAATGGAATAGTCTTGTTGACTCAATGTCCACCAGAGCCTACACTAAAGCGATATTCTGCAAATATACATGCATTTTGCAGGACTTTCTAGGAATAACGATCGTCTGGAAACCATTACACCCAATATTCTGCATTATCGCAGACAAATAGATATTTGAAAATAATTCGTTTAACAGTGGAATTTATGGCTGTTGACGTTGCTGGGCCATTCTGCCCAGTCTTATAAAGTCTCTCCTGTAAGAGAAGAGACTACTGGCCACATGCCGTCTATTTGCCGAGCTGCTGAAATTTCGACAAATAGCCCCCAGGTTACAAAGTAAATAAATTGTTAGGAGATACTCCTGTGTGTCCTCGGTAGTTGGGGTTTAGTATGAAAACAAGGGCGCCAATTCCTGTTTCTAAAGGTAGTAAGTTAGCTGGAGTGCCCGAAATGGTAGGTTGAAAGCAGAAGAGTTAGCAGTTTCGTATCTACCATTTAGCAAGTCAATAAGGCACGTGTTGTTAGTGGCCCAAATAAATGGTGTAGAAGATGGCCACATGGAAGTACCTTAGACATGTTAACCAAGAGGCCATGTATTTTTTTTACTATTTCTTCTTGAGTAAGGGAACTTGTATGGGAGGGACAATCAAGAGGAATTTAAACGACATCCATCAGAATGTACGTCATTCATTCATCCAGAAATGACATAGTATGCGAGATGCTCCAAAACTCCAAAGAACTCAGGTTAAACGTACAAGAAAGCCAGTGTTTGGAGGCTTGCCATTAGAGAAGGCACCAGGAGTTAGAACATCATAGTAAGTCACGTGTAACTTTCTTCCTTACTCCCCCTTCACACTCAGCCTTCAGAAATGCTAAAGTCAACAATGAGAGGGGCAAAAACAAAAACAAAAACAAATCTTTGTCCTACTAGTCAAAATCTTTATTTAAAAAATAAAAAAAGAGAAAAGAAAAAAATCCATCATGGACTATTAAGTCATTAAAATTATGTTCATAATAGGTTTTTTTTTTCTTTTCTTTTCTTTTTTTTTTTGACAGGCAGAGTGGATAGAGAGAGAGAGACAGAGAGAAAGGTCTTCCTTTGCCGTTGGTTCACCCTCCAATGGCCGCTGCGGCCGGCGTATCTTGCTGATCCAAAGCCGGGAGCCAGGTGCTTCTCCTGGTCTCCCATGCAGGTGCAGGGCCCAAGCACTTGGGCCATCCTCCACTGCACTCCCTGGCCATAGCAGAGAGCTGGCCTGGAAGAGGGGCAACCAGGATAGAATCCGGCGCCCCGACTGGGACTAGAACCCGGTGTGCCGGCGCCACAAGGTGGAGGATTAGCCTGTTAAGCCACGGCGCTGGCCCATAATAGGTTTTTGATGTCATGGGAAATGGATAATATAAATGGCATAAAAATATGATTAAATTTTGTATGTGTGTAGTTTAAGTGGTTTGCCCACAAATGCACATAGAAAAACACTGGACAGAAATACACCAAGTTATTAACACAGTTGTTTACTGGATGGTTAACATTAATAAAGTTTCTGTGTTTTCCATGACAAATGGAGCATGTGGTCAAAGATTGCAGTTTATAAATTAAAAAGTATTTATATGTACACGTGTGTCCACATATGTGTATGGCCAATTCTTTAGTTTCCACAACTCACTTTTTAGAGCATTTTGGTTTCTCACTGTCATATGAGTCACATCTCCTCACGGTCAGTTGAGAGCCAACCATGTTTACTAATAGCCTAATAATAGTACATGTAGTTTAACAGGGATCACTTTTCAGTTAAAAAAAAAAACCTGGTGTTAAATTGGAAACGGCATAGAAAATTAATTTTTAAAAAAATATTATGTAGGCTCTCTGCCGTTAATGTGCTGTACACTCTTATTTAATGCTATAACTAGTACTCCAACAGTATTTTTTTTTCACTTTGTGTTGCTATATGGGGGCAAACTGTTGAAATCGTTACCTAATATATACTAAACTGATCTTCTGTATATAAAGAGAATTGAAAATGAATCATGATGTGATTGGAAGGGGAAAGGGAGCGGGAGGGGGGAGGGTTGTCGGTGGGAGGGAAGTTATGGGAGGGGGGAAGCCATTGTAACCCATAAGCTGTACTTTGGAAATTTATATTCATTAAATAAAAGTTTAATAAAAAAAATAGTACATGTAGGAAGATAAACCTGCCAGAGGCAACAGAACAGCCAACGTGAGTACAGAGCTAAGTATAAAATGATTTTACATTACAACTTCTTTTGGTTTTATCTGGGTTCCTGATGGCTACTGACGAGTGATCTTCCTATGTCGAGGCAATGTATTTAGCAATTTTATTTAGTTTTTACCATTGATGCAGAATCATAGTAGCTTCATAGAATGCATAACAAATTTACAAAATTCAAACTCCCAATTTTTGCAAACAAATGACTACTCCTTTCATAGCGATGTGTGGTCAGAGGCTAAATGTCTTATGTTTTGACATTACCTGCTAACAATTTTTTCACCAGTAGTTTAGCTGTCTATGAGATTGTAAAGTAGGCCGGCGCCGTGGCTCAACAGGCTAATCCTCCGCCTTGCGGCGCCGGCACACCGGGTTCTAGTCCCGGTCGGGGCACCGATCCTGTCCCGGTTGCCCCTCTTCCAGGCCAGCTCTCTGCTATGGCCTGGGAGTGCAGTGGAGGATGGCCCAAGTGCTTGGGCCCTGCACCCCATGGGAGACCAGGAGAAGCACCTGGCTCCTGGCTTCAGATCAGCGCAGTGCGCTGGCCGCAGCGGCCATTGGAGGGTGAACCAACGGCAAAAAGGAAGACCTTTCTCTCTGTCTCTCTCTCTCACTGTCCACTCTGCCTGTCAAAAATAAAAAAAATAAAAAAAAAAAAGAGAGATTGTAAAGTATATGTTTGTGCATCCTGAGGTTTATGGCACGGCATGTAATGATGGCAATAACTGATCACTAATGAAAAAATAAGTAAATTAACTCATTTTGGAGAGGTACAGAGTAGATTAGAATTTCTATTAAGTAAATCGATCCGTGATGACATAGTTGAAAAAAGCTGTTCATGTGTTTGACATTCCAATAGCAGTAAGACACATGCTTATTCTACTGCTTATTATCCCAGAAGGTTAAACACGTATCAGAAGCTCTATTCCTCTCTCTCTCTGAGCAGACGGAACCTAATATTTATCTTTAGGAGCATAAGACGTCCTAAGTTGTATGACTAAGTCTGCGGTATCAAGTCCACCTGTGTCACAGCCACCGACCTCTCCCATACGCTATCTTCCAACTACGGGAGATAATGCGGAGCAGGATCCAACATTTCTCATCAATGTCAAAAACGGCTCAACGCAACAGAAACTCAAAGCCAGCCAGGATACGGGATCACATCTCAATTATTTTCTGGAACCGGATTTCCGAGAGACTGCTCGATCAGTTTGAGACTGCGTACGCTGAATGCTAAATTGAACTTGGAAAATTGAAGGGAATCCTTCATAAAAATAGCGTATGCAGCTATTATTTTAGATGCTACAAAAATGTGTGTTCCTGAGATCCATTCCACTTTTTTTTCTGTTAACCTGCTACAATTTCTGGAATTTTTTACCAACTTGGATAATTCCATCATTAATTTTCTAGGTAGCAATGTTACTTAAAAATGATAGCATAACGGCTAATATGCCTTAATTAAGGCATAGCAAAAATTCATGTATCTGCTTTGCTGCATCTTGATATTATACATTCTTGTATACACTCATTGATATAGCTTTTCTGTGCAAATTTTCAGGAACAATGCAAACTTTTATTATCGTAAATGGCTTTATGAAGCTCATGAATCACAATAGCCTCGCCAATAACTACTTGACATTATAGCGTACGTTGCACCAGTCTCACTCCAATTCTTGCAAGCCTCTTGGCTCATACACAGCTGTGGT
>NW_026909274.1:0-88084 GCF_033115175.1 Lepus europaeus
GTGCCCGACCAGAGGGAGGGAGGTTGTCTGGCTGCTGAGGCGCAGCCGGTGTCAGCCCTTCGGGGAACTGGCCGTGGATGCTTTGGGAATGGGGGCTGCCAACTCAGAACCCCCGTTCCCTGTGGCTGCAGCCAGCCAGGGGGCTCCAGGGTCGGGCGCGCCCGCGGGCCTGGGGGGCTTCTTGACTGTGTGCAGGGCTTCTACGCACAAGGTGGCACCACATCCCGGCCCAAGGGTGGTGGCAGGAACTCAGGAGGCACTCAGGGACTCAGCAGGGCCCGCCCCTGGGGCAAGGGGTCTGGCAGGCTCCGGGGCAAATGGACTATGGAAGCCGAGAGGGGCCCGTCCGCGCCAAAACCCAAAACGCGCTGCGGCCTCCAGGGACACAGGGGACACAAGTGGCTGTGTGGCTTGCAGTGCCCGACCAGAGGGAGGGAGGTTGTCTGGCTGCTGAGGCGCAGCCGGTGTCAGCCCTTCGGGGAACTGCCCGTGGATGCTTCGGGAATGGGGGCTGCCAACTCAGAACCCCCGTTCCCTGTGGCTGCAGCCAGCCAGGGGGCTCCAGGGTCGGGCGCGCCCGCGGGCCTAGGGGCTTCTTGCCTGTGTGCAGGGCTTCTACGCACAAGGTGGCACCACATCCCGGCCCAAGGGTGGTGGCAGGAACTCAGGAGGCGCTCGGGGACTCAGCAGGGCCCGCCCCTGGGGCAAGGGGTCTGGCAGGCTCCGGGGCAAATGGACTATGGAAGCCGAGAGGGGCCCGTCAGCGCCAAAACCCAAAACGCGCTGCGGCCTCCAGGGACACAGGGGACACAAGTGGCTGTGTGGCTTGCAGTGCCCGACCAGAGGGAGGGAGGTTGTCTGGCTGCTGAGGCGCAGCCGGTGTCAGCCCTTCGGGGAACTGCCCGTGGATGCTTCGGGAATGGGGGCTGCCAACTCAGAACCCCCGTTCCCTGTGGCTGCAGCCAGCCAGGGGGCTCCAGGGTCGGGCGCGCCCGCGGGCCTGGGGGGCTTCTTGCCTGTGTGCAGGGCTTCTACGCACAAGGTGGCACCACATCCCGGCCCAAGGGTGGTGGCAGGAACTCAGGAGGCACTCGGGGACTCAGCAGGGCCCGCCCCTGGGGCAAGGGGTCTGGCAGGCTCCGGGGCAAATGGACTACGGAAGCCGAGAGGGGCCCGTCCGCGCCAAAACCCAAAACGCGCTGCGGCCTCCAGGGACACAGGGGACACAAGTGGCTGTGTGGCTTGCAGTGCCCGACCAGAGGGAGGGAGGTTGTCTGGCTGCTGAGGCGCAGCCGGTGTCAGCCCTTCGGGGAACTGCCCGTGGATGCTTCGGGAATGGGGGCTGCCAACTCAGTACCCCCGTTCCCTGTGGCTGCAGCCAGCCAGGGGGCTCCAGGGTCGGGCGCGCCCGCGGGCCTGGGGGGCTTCTTGCCTGTGTGCAGGGCTTCTACGCACAAGGTGGCACCTCATCCCGGCCCAAGGGTGGTGGCAGGAACCCAGGAGGCGCTCGGGGACTCAGCAGGGCCCGCCCATGTGGCAAGGGGTCTGGCAGGCTCCGGGGGCAAATGGACTACGGAAGCCGAGAGGGGCCCGTCCGCGCCAAAACCCAAAACGCGCTGCGGCCTCCAGGGACACAGGGGACACAAGTGGCTGTGTGGCTTGCAGTGCCCGACCAGAGGGAGGGAGGTTGTCTGGCTGCTGAGGCGCAGCCGGTGTCAGCCCTTCGGGGAACTGCCCGTGGATGCTTCGGGAATGGGGGCTGCCAACTCAGTACCCCCATTCCCTGTGGCTGCAGCCAGCCAGGGGGCTCCAGGGTCGGGCGCGCCCGCGGGCCTGGGGGGCTTCTTGCCTGTGTGCAGGGCTTCTACGCACAAGGTGGCACCTCATCCCGGCCCAAGGGTGGTGGCAGGAACTGAGGAGGCGCTCGGGGACTCAGCAGGGCCCGCCTCTGGGGCCAGGGGTCTGGCAGGCTCCGGGGCAAATGGACTACGGAAGCCGAGAGGGGCCCGTCCGCGCCAAAACCCAAAACGCGCTGCGGCCTCCAGGGACAAAGGGGACACAAGTGGCTGTGTGGCTTGCAGTGCCCGACCAGAGGGAGGGAGGTTGTCTGGCTGCTGAGGCGCAGCCAGTGTCAGCCCTTCGGGGAACTGCCCATGGATGCTTCGGGAATGGGGGCTGCATCTCAGAACCCCCGTTCCCTGTGGCTGCAGCCAGCCAGGGGGCTCCAGGGTCGGGCGCGCCCGCGGGCCTGGGGGGCTTCTTGCCTGTGTGCAGGGCTTCTACGCACAAGGTGGCACCTCATCCCGGCCCAAGGGTGGTGGCAGGAACTCAGGAGGCGCTCGGGGACTCAGCAGGGCCCGCCTCTGGGGCCAGGGGTCTGGCAGGCTCCAGGGCAAATGGACTACGGAAGCCGAGAGGGGCCCGTCCGCGCCAAAACCCAAAACGCGCTGCGGCCTCCAGGGACAAAGGGGACACAAGTGGCTGTGTGGCTTGCAGTGCCCGACCAGAGGGAGGGAGGTTGTCTGGCTGCTGAGGCGCAGCCGGTGTCAGCCCTTCGGGGAACTGCCCGTGGATGCTTCGGGAATGGGGGCTGCCAACTCAGAACCCCCATTCCCTGTGGCTGCAGCCAGCCAGGGGGCTCCAGGGTCGGGCGCGCCCGCGGGCCTGGGGGGCTTCTTGCCTGTGTGCAGGGCTTCTACGCACAAGGTGGCACCTCATCCCGGCCCAAGGGTGGTGGCAGGAACCCAGGAGGCGCTCGGGGACTCAGCAGGGCCCGCCCCTGGGGCCTGGGGTCTGGCAGGCTCCGGGGGCAAATGGACTACGGAAGCCGAGAGGGGCCCGTCCGCGCCAAAACCCAAAACGCGCTGCGGCCTCCAGGGACACAGGGGACACAAGTGGCTGTGTGGCTTGCAGTGCCCGACCAGAGGGAGGGAGGTTGTCTGGCTGCTGAGGCGCAGCCGGTGTCAGCCCTTCGGGGAACTGCCCGTGGATGCTTCGGGAATGGGGGCTGCCAACTCAGAACCCCCGTTCCCTGTGGCTGCAGCCAGCCAGGGGGCTCCAGGGTCGGGCGCGCCCGCGGGCCTGGGGGGCTTCTTGCCTGTGTGCAGGGCTTCTACGCACAAGGTGGCACCACATCCCGGCCCAAGGGTGGTGGCAGGAACTCAGGAGGCACTCACGGACTGAGCAGGGCCCGCCCTTGGGGCAAGGGGTCTGGCAGGCTCCGGGGCAAATGGACTACGGAAGCCGAGAGGGGCCCGTCCGCGCCAAAACCCAAAACGCGCTGCGGCCTCCAGGGACACAGGGGACACAAGTGGCTGTGTGGCTTGCAGTGCCCGACCAGAGGGAGGGAGGTTGTCTGGCTGCTGAGGCGCAGCCGGTGTCAGCCCTTCGGGGAACTGCCCATGGATGCTTCGGGAATGGGGGCTGCCAACTCAGAACCCCCGTTCCCTGTGGCTGCAGCCAGCCAGGGGGCTCCAGGGTCGGGCGCGCCCGCGGGCCTGGGGGGCTTCTTGCCTGTGTGCAGGGCTTCTACGCACAAGGTGGCACCTCATCCCGGCCCAAGGGTGGTGGCAGGAACCCAGGAGGCGCTCGGGGACTCAGCAGGGCCCGCCCCTGGGGCCAGGGGTCTGGCAGGCTCCGGGGGCAAATGGACTACGGAAGCCGAGAGGGGCCCGTCCGCGCCAAAACCCAAAACGCGCTGCGGCCTCCAGGGACACAGGGGACACAAGTGGCTGTGTGGCTTGCAGTGCCCGACCAGAGGGAGGGAGGTTGTCTGGCTGCAGAGGCACAGCCGGTGTCAGCCCTTCGGGGAACTGCCCGTGGATGCTTCGGGAATGGGGGCTGCCAACTGAGAACCCCCGTTCCCTGTGGCTGCAGCCAGCCAGGGGGCTCCAGGGTCGGGCGCGCCCGCGGGCCTGGGGGGCTTCTTGCCTGTGTGCAGGGCTTCTACGCACAAGGTGGCACCTCATCCCGGCCCAAGGGTGGTGGCAGGAACCCAGGAGGTGCTCGGGGACTCAGCAGGGCCCGCCCCTGGGGCCAGGGGTCTGGTAGGCTCCGGGGGCAAATGGACTACGGAAGCCGAGAGGGGCCCGTCCGCGCCAAAACCCAAAATGCGCTGCGGCCTCCAGGGACACAGGTGACACAAGTGGCTGTGTGGCTTGCAGTGCCCGACCAGAGGGAGGGAGGTTGTCTGGCTGCTGATGCGCAGCCGGTGTCAGCCCTTCGGGGAACTGCCCGTGGATGCTTCGGGAATGGGGGCTGCCAACTCAGAACCCCCGTTCCCTGTGGCTGCAGCCAGCCAGGGGGTCCAGGGTCGGGCGCGCCCGCGGGCCTGGGGGGCTTCTTGCCTGTGTGCAGGGCTTCTACGCACAAGGTGGCACCTCATCCCGGCCCAAGGGTGGTGGCAGGAACCCAGGAGGCGCTCGGGGACTCAGCAGGGCCC
Organism: Lepus europaeus; assembly: GCF_033115175.1. Classification (NCBI taxonomy): domain Eukaryota; kingdom Metazoa; phylum Chordata; class Mammalia; order Lagomorpha; family Leporidae; genus Lepus; species Lepus europaeus. Next base: position 4,442 of record NW_026909274.1, read on the forward strand.
GCCTCTGGGGCCAGGGGTCTGGCAGGCTCTGGGGCAAATGGACTACGGAAGCCGAGAGGGGCCCGTCCGCGCCAAAACCCAAAACGCGCTGCGGCCTCCAGGGACAAAGGGGACACAAGTGGCTGTGTGGCTTGCAGTGCCCGACCAGAGGGAGGGAGGTTGTCTGGCTGCTGAGGCGCAGCCGGTGTCAGCCCTTCGGGGAACTGCCCATGGATGCTTCGGGAATGGGGGCTGCCAACTCAGAACCCCCGTTCCCTGTGGCTGCAGCCAGCCAGGGGGCTCCAGGGTCGGGCGCGCCCGCGGGCCTGGGGGGCTTCTTGCCTGTGTGCAGGACTTCTACGCACAAGGTGGCACCTCATCCCGGCCCAAGGGTGGTGGCAGGAACTCAGGAGGCGCTCGGGGACTCAGCAGGGCCCGCCTCTGGGGCCAGGGGTCTGGCAGGCTCCAGGGCAAATGGACTACGGAAGCCGAGAGGGGCCCGTCCACGCCAAAACCCAAAACGCGCTGCGGCCTCCAGGGACACAGGGGACACAAGTGGCTGTGTGGCTTGCAGTGCCCGACCAGAGGGAGGGAGGTTGTCTGGCTGCTGAGGCGCAGCCGGTGTCAGCCCTTCGGGGAACTGCCCGTGGATGCTTCGGGAATGGGGGCTGCCAACTCAGAACCCCCGTTCCCTGTGGCTGCAGCCAGCCAGGGGGCTCCAGGGTCGGGCGCGCCCGCGGGCCTAGGGGCTTCTTGCCTGTGTGCAGGGCTTCTACGCACAAGGTGGCACCACATCCCGGCCCAAGGGTGGTGGCAGGAACTCAGGAGGCGCTCGGGGACTCAGCAGGGCCCGCCCCTGGGGCAAGGGGTCTGGCAGGCTCCGGGGCAAATGGACTACGGAAGCCGAGAGGGGCCCGTCCGCGCCAAAACCCAAAACGCGCTGCGGCCTCCAGGGACAAAGGGGACACAAGTGGCTGTGTGGCTTGCAGTGCCCGACCAGAGGGAGGGAGGTTGTCTGGCTGCTGAGGCGCAGCCGGTGTCAGCCCTTCGGGGAACTGCCCGTGGATGCTTCGGGAATGGGGGCTGCCAACTCAGAACCCCCGTTCCCTGTGGCTGCAGCCAGCCAGGGGGCTCCAGGTTCAGGCGCGCCCGCGGGCCTGGGGGGCTTCTTGCCTGTGTGCAGGGCTTCTACGCACAAGGTGGCACCTCATCCCGGCCCAAGGGTGGTGGCAGGAACCCAGGAGGCGCTCGGGGACTCAGCAGGGCCCGCCCCTGGGGCCAGGGGTCTGGCAAAGCTCCGGGGGCAAATGGACTACGGAAGCCGAGAGGGGCCCGTCCGCGCCAAAACCCAAAACGCGCTGCGGCCTCCAGGGACACAGGGGACACAAGTGGCTGTGTGGCTTGCAGTGCCCGACCAGAGGGAGGGAGGTTGTCTGGCTGCTGAGGCGCAGCCGGTGTCAGCCCTTCGGGGAACTGCCCGTGGATGCTTCGGGAATGGGGGCTGCCAACTCAGAACCCCCGTTCCCTGTGGCTGCAGCCAGCCAGGGGGCTCCAGGGTCGGGTGCGCCGCGGGCCTGGGGGGCTTTTTGCCTGTGTGCAGGGCTTCTACGCACAAGGTGGCACCTCATCCCGGCCCAAGTGTGGTGGCAGGAACCCAGGTGGCGCTCAGGGACTCAGCAGGGCCTGCCCCTGGGGACAGCGGTCTGGCAGGCTCCGGGGGCAAATGGACTACGGAAGCCGAGAGGGGCCCGTCCGCGCCAAAACCCAAAACGCGCTGCGGCCTCCAGGGACACAGGGGACACAAGTGGCTGTGTGGCTTGCAGTGCCCGACCAGAGGGAGGGAGGTTGTCTGGCTGCTGAGGCGCAGCCGGTGTCAGCCCTTCGGGGAACTGCCCGTGGATGCTTCGGGAATGGGGGCTGCCAACTCAGAACCCCCATTCCCTGTGGCTGCAGCCAGCCAGGGGGCTCCAGGGTCGGGCGCGCCCGCGGGCCTGGGGGGCTTCTTGCCTGTGTGCAGGGCTTCTACGCACAAGGTGGCACCTCATCCCGGCCCAAGGGTGGTGGCAGGAACTCAGGAGGCGCTCGGGGACTCAGCAGGGCCCGCCTCTGGGGCCAGGGTTCTGGCAGGCTCCGGGGCAAATGGACTACGGAAGCCGAGAGGGGCCCGTCCGCGCCAAAACCCAAAACGCGCTGCGGCCTCCAGGGACACAGGGGACACAAGTGGCTGTGTGGCTTGCAGTGCCCGACCAGAGGGAGGGAGGTTGTCTGGCTGCTGAGGCGCAGCCGGTGTCAGCCCTTCGGGGAACTGCCCGTGGATGCTTCGGGAATGGGGGCTGCCAACTCAGAACCCCCGTTCCCTGTGGCTGCAGCCAGCCAGGGGGCTCCAGGGTCGGGCGCGCCCACGGGCCTGGGGGGCTTCTTGCCTGTGTGCAGGGCTTCTACGCACAAGGTGGCACCTCATCCCGGCCCAAGGGTGGTGGCAGGAACTCAGGAGGCGCTCGGGGACTCAGCAGGGCCCGCCTCTGGGGCCAGGGGTCTGGCAGGCTCCGGGGCAAATGGACTACGGAAGCCGAGAGGGGCCCGTCCGCGCCAAAACCCAAAACGCGCTGCGGCCTCCAGGGACAAAGGGGACACAAGTGGCTGTGTGGCTTGCAGTGCCCGACCAGAGGGAGGGAGGTTGTCTGGCTGCTGAGGCGCAGCCGGTGTCAGCCCTTCGGGGAACTGCCCATGGATGCTTCGGGAATGGGGGCTGCCAACTCAGTACCCCCGTTCCCTGTGGCTGCAGCCAGCCAGGGGGCTCCAGGGTCGGGCGCGCCCGCGGGCCTGGGGGGCTTCTTGCCTGTGTGCAGGGCTTCTACGCACAAGGTGGCACCTCATCCCGGCCCAAGGGTGGTGGCAGGAACTCAGGAGGCGCTCGGGGACTCAGCAGGGCCCGCCTCTGCGGCCAGGGGTCTGGCAGGCTCCGGGGCAAATGGACTACGGAAGCCGAGAGGGGCCCGTCCGCGCCAAAACCCAAAACGCGCTGCGGCCTCAAGGGACAAAGGGGACACAAGTGGCTGTGTGGCTTGCAGTGCCCGACCAGAGGGAGGGAGGTTGTCTGGCTGCTGAGGCGCAGCCGGTGTCAGCCCTTCGGGGAACTGCCCGTGGATGCTTCGGGAATGGGGGCTGCCAACTAAGAACCCCTGTTCCCTGTGGCTGCAGCCAGCCAGGGGGCTCCAGGGTCGGGTGCGCCGCGGGCCTGGGGGGCTTCTTGCCTGTGTGCAGGGCTTCTACGCACAAGGTGGCACCTCATCCCGGCCCAAGGGTGGTGGCAGGAACCCAGGTGGCGCTCAGGGACTCAGCAGGGCCTGCCCCTGGGGCCAGCGGTCTGGCAGGCTCCGGGGCAAATGGACTACGGAAGCCGAGAGGGGCCCGTCCGCGCCAAAACCCAAAACGCGCTGCGGCCTCCAGGGACACAGGGGACACAAGTGGCTGTGTGGCTTGCAGTGCCCGACCAGAGGGAGGGAGGTTGTCTGGCTGCTGAGGCGCAGCCGGTGTCAGCCCTTCGGGGAACTGCCCGTGGATGCTTCGGGAATGGGGGCTGCCAACTCAGAACCCCCATTCCCTGTGGCTGCAGCCAGCCAGGGGGCTCCAGGGTCGGGCGCGCCCACGGGCCTGGGGGGCTTCTTGCCTGTGTGCAGGGCTTCTACGCACAAGGTGGCACCTCATCCCGGCCCAAGGGTGGTGGCAGGAACTCAGGAGGCGCTCGGGGACTCAGCAGGGCCCGCCTCTGGGGCCAGGGGTCTGGCAGGCTCCGGGGCAAATGGACTACGGAAGCCGAGAGGGGCCTGTCCGCGCCAAAACCCAAAACGCGCTGCGGCCTCCAGGGACAAAGGGGACACAAGTGGCTGTGTGGCTTGCAGTGCCCGACCAGAGGGAGGGAGGTTGTCTGGCTGCTGAGGCGCAGCCGGTGTCAGCCCTTCGGGGAACTGCCCGTGGATGCTTCGGGAATGGGGGCTGCCAACTCAGAACCCCCGTTCCCTGTGGCTGCAGCCAGCCAGGGGGCTCCAGGGTCGGGCACGCCCGCGGGCCTGGGGGGCTTCTTGCCTGTGTGCAGGGCTTCTACGCACAAGGTGGCACCACATCCCGGCCCAAGGGTGGTGGCAGGAACTCAGGAGGCGCTCGGGGACTCAGCAGGGCCCGCCTCTGGGGCCAGGGGTCTGGCAGGCTCCAGGGCAAATGGACTACGGAAGCCGAGAGGGGCCCGTCCTCGCCAAAACCCAAAACGCGCTGCGGCCTCCAGGGACACAGGGGACACAAGTGGCTGTGTGGCTTGCAGTGCCCGACCAGAGGGAGGGAGTTTGTCTGGCTGCTGAGGCGCAGCCGGTGTCAGCCCTTCGGGGAACTGCCCGTGGATGCTTCGGGAATGGGGGCTGCCAACTCAGAACCCCCGTTCCCTGTGGCTGCAGCCAGCCAGGGGGCTCCAGGGTCGGGCGCGCCCGCGGGCCTGGGGGGCTTCTTGCCTGTGTGCAGGGCTTCTACGCACAAGGTGGCACCACATCCCGGCCCAAGGGTGGTGGCAGGAACTCAGGAGGCACTCAGGGACTCAGCAGGGCCCGCCCCTGGGGCAAGGGGTCTGGCAGGCTCCGGGGCAAATGGACTACGGAAGCCGAGAGGGGCCCGTCCGCGCCAAAACCCAAAACGCGCTGCGGCCTCCAGGGACACAGGGGACACAAGTGGCTGTGTGGCTTGCAGTGCCCGACCAGAGGGAGGGAGGTTGTCTGGCTGCTGAGGTGCAGCCGGTGTCAGCCCTTCGGGGAACTGCCCGCGGATGCTTCGGGAATGGGGGCTGCCAACTCAGAACCCCCGTTCCCTGTGGCTGCAGCCAGCCAGGGGGCTCCAGGGTCGGGCGCGCCCGCGGGCCTGGGGGGCTTCTTGCCTGTGTGCAGGGCTTCTACGCACAAGGTGGCACCACATCCCGGCCCAAGGGTGGTGGCAGGAACTCAGGAGGCACTCAGGGACTCAGCAGGGCCCGCCCCTGGGGCAAGGGGTCTGGCAGGCTCCGGGGCAAATGGACTACGGAAGCCGAGAGGGGCCCGTCCGCGCCAAAACCCAAAACGCGCTGCGGTCTCCAGGGACACAGGGGACACAAGTGGCTGTGTGGCTTGCAGTGCCCGACCAGAGGGAGGGAGGTTGTCTGGCTGCTGAGGCGCAGCCGGTGTCAGCCCTTCGGGGAACTGCCCGTGGATGCTTCGGGAATGGGGGCTGCCAACTCAGAACCCCCGTTCCCTGTGGCTGCAGCCAGCCAGGGGGCTCCAGGGTCGGGCGCGCCCTCGGGCCTAGGGGCTTCTTGCCTGTGTGCAGGGCTTCTACGCACAAGGTGGCACCACATCCCGGCCCAAGGGTGGTGGCAGGAACTCAGGAGGCGCTCGGGGACTCAGCAGGGCCCGCCCCTGGGGCAAGGGGTCTGGCAGGCTCCGGGGCAAATGGACTACGGAAGCCGAGAGGGGCCCGTCCGCGCCAAAACCCAAAACGCGCTGCGGCCTCCAGGGACACAGGGGACACAAGTGGCTGTGTGGCTTGCAGTGCCCGACCAGAGGGAGGGAGGTTGTCTGGCTGCTGAGGCGCAGCCGGTGTCAGCCCTTCGGGGAACTGCCCGTGGATGCTTCGGGAATGGGGGCTGCCAACTCAGTACCCCCGTTCCCTGTGGCTGCAGCCAGCCAGGGGGCTCCAGGGTCGGGCGCGCCCGCGGGCCTGGGGGGCTTCTTGCCTGTGTGCAGGGCTTCTACGCACAAGGTGGCACCTCATCCCGGCCCAAGGGTGGTGGCAGGAACCCAGGAGGTGCTCGGGGACTCAGCAGGGCCTGCCCCTGGGGCCAGGGGTCTGGCAAAGCTCCGGGGGCAAATGGACTACGGAAGCCGAGAGGGGCCCGTCCGCGCCAAAACCCAAAACGCGCTGCGGCCTCCAGGGACACAGGGGACACAAGTGGCTGTGTGGCTTGCAGTGCCCGACCAGAGGGAGGGAGGTTGTCTGGCTGCTGAGGCGCAGCCGGTGTCAGCCCTTCGGGGAACTGCCCGTGGATGCTTCGGGAATGGGGGCTGCCAACTCAGAACCCCCGTTCCCTGTGGCTGCAGCCAGCCAGGGGGCTCCAGGGTCGGGTGCGCCGCGGGCCTGGGGGGCTTCTTGCCTGTGTGCAGGGCTTCTACGCACAAGGTGGCACCTCATCCCGGCCCAAGTGTGGTGGCAGGAACCCAGGAGGCGCTCAGGGACTCAGCAGGGCCTGCCCCTGGGGCCAGCGGTCTGGCAGGCTCCGGGGCAAATGGACTACGGAAGCCGAGAGGGGCCCGTCCGCGCCAAAACCCAAAACGCGCTGCGGCCGCCAGGGACACAGGGGACACAAGTGGCTGTGTGGCTTGCAGTGCCCGACCAGAGGGAGGGAGGTTGTCTGGCTGCTGAGGCGCAGCCGGTGTCAGCCCTTCGGGGAACTGCCCGTGGATGCTTCGGGAATGGGGGCTGCCAACTCAGAACCCCCGTTCCCTGTGGCTGCAGCCAGCCAGGGGGCTCCAGGGTCGGGCGCGCCCGCGGGCCTGGGGGGCTTCTTGCCTGTGTGCAGGGCTTCTACGCACAAGGTGGCACCTCATCCCTGCCCAAGGGTGGTGGCAGGAACCGAGGAGGCGCTCGGGGACTCAGCAGGGCCCGCCCCTGGGGCAAGGGGTCTGGCAGGCTCCGGGGCAAATGGACTACGGAAGCCGAGAGGGGCCCGTCCGCGCCAAAACCCAAAACGCGCTGCGGCCTCCAGGGACACAGGGGACACAAGTGGCTGTGTGGCTTGCAGTGCCCGACCAGAGGGAGGGAGGTTGTCTGGCTGCTGAGGCGCAGCCGGTGTCAGCCCTTCGGGGAACTGCCCGTGGATGCTTCGGGAATGGGGGCTGCCAACTCAGTACCCCCGTTCCCTGTGGCTGCAGCCAGCCAGGGGGCTCCAGGGTCGGGCGCGCCCGCGGGCCTGGGGGGCTTCTTGCCTGTGTGCAGGGCTTCTACGCACAAGGTGGCACCTCATCCCTGCCCAAGGGTGGTGGCAGGAACCCAGGAGGCGCTCGGGGACTCAGCAGGGCCCGCCCCTGGGGCCAGGGGTCTGGCAAAGCTCCGGGGGCAAATGGACTACGGAAGCCGAGAGGGGCCCGTCCGCGCCAAAACCCAAAACGCGCTGCGGCCTCCAGGGACACAGGGGACACAAGTGGCTGTGTGGCTTGCAGTGCCCGACCAGAGGGAGGGAGGTTGTCTGGCTGCTGAGGCGCAGCCGGTGTCAGCCCTTCGGGGAACTGCCCGTGGATGCTTCGGGAATGGGGGCTGCCAACTCAGAACCCCCGTTCCCTGTGGCTGCAGCCAGCCAGGGGGCTCCAGGGTCGGGTGCGCCGCGGGCCTGGGGGGCTTCTTGCCTGTGTGCAGGGCTTCTACGCACAAGGTGGCACCTCATCCCGGCCCAAGTGTGGTGGCAGGAACCCAGGAGGCGCTCAGGGACTCAGCAGGGCCTGCCCCTGGGGCCAGCGGTCTGGCAGGCTCCGGGGGCAAATGGACTACGGAAGCCGAGAGGGGCCCGTCCGCGCCAAAACCCAAAACGCGCTGCGGCCTCCAGGGACACAGGGGACACAAGTGGCTGTGTGGCTTGCAGTGCCCGACCAGAGGGAGGGAGGTTGTCTGGCTGCTGAGGCGCAGCCGGTGTCAGCCCTTCGGGGAACTGCCCGTGGATGCTTCGGGAATGGGGGCTGCCAACTCAGAACCCCCATTCCCTGTGGCTGCAGCCAGCCAGGGGGCTCCAGGGTCGGGTGCGCCCGCGGGCCTGGGGGGCTTCTTGCCTGTGTGCAGGGCTTCTACGCACAAGGTGGCACCTCATCCCGGCCCAAGGGTGGTGGCAGGAACTCAGGAGGCGCTCGGGGACTCAGCAGGGCCCGCCTCAGGGGCCAGGGGTCTGGCAGGCTCCAGGGCAAATGGACTACGGAAGCCTAGAGGGGCCCGTCCGCGCCAAAACCCAAAACGCGCTGCGGCCTCCAGGGACACAGGGGACACAAGTGGCTGTGTGGCTTGCAGTGCCCGACCAGAGGGAGGGAGGTTGTCTGGCTGCTGAGGCGCAGCCGGTGTCAGCCCTTCGGGGAACTGCCCGTGGATGCTTCGGGAATGGGGGCTGCCAACTCAGAACCCCCGTTCCCTGTGGCTACAGCCAGCCAGGGGGCTCCAGGGTCGGGCGCGCCCTCGGGCCTAGGGGCTTCTTGCCTGTGTGCAGGGCTTCTACGCACAAGGTGGCACCACATCCCGGCCCAAGGGTGGTGGCAGGAACTCAGGAGGCGCTCGGGGACTCAGCAGGGCCCGCCCCTGGGGCAAGGGGTCTGGCAGGCTCCGGGGCAAATGGACTACGGAAGCCGAGAGGGGCCCGTCCGCGCCAAAACCCAAAACGCGCTGCGGCCTCCAGGGACACAGGGGACACAAGTGGCTGTGTGGCTTGCAGTGCCCGACCAGAGGGAGGGAGGTTGTCTGGCTGCTGAGGCGCAGCCGGTGTCAGCCCTTCGGGGAACTGGCCGTGGATGCTTTGGGAATGGGGGCTGCCAACTCAGAACCCCCGTTCCCTGTGGCTGCAGCCAGCCAGGGGGCTCCAGGGTCGGGCGCGCCCGCGGGCCTGGGGGGCTTCTTGACTGTGTGCAGGGCTTCTACGCACAAGGTGGCACCACATCCCGGCCCAAGGGTGGTGGCAGGAACTCAGGAGGCACTCAGGGACTCAGCAGGGCCCGCCCCTGGGGCAAGGGGTCTGGCAGGCTCCGGGGCAAATGGACTATGGAAGCCGAGAGGGGCCCGTCCGCGCCAAAACCCAAAACGCGCTGCGGCCTCCAGGGACACAGGGGACACAAGTGGCTGTGTGGCTTGCAGTGCCCGACCAGAGGGAGGGAGGTTGTCTGGCTGCTGAGGCGCAGCCGGTGTCAGCCCTTCGGGGAACTGCCCGTGGATGCTTCGGGAATGGGGGCTGCCAACTCAGAACCCCCGTTCCCTGTGGCTGCAGCCAGCCAGGGGGCTCCAGGGTCGGGCGCGCCCGCGGGCCTAGGGGCTTCTTGCCTGTGTGCAGGGCTTCTACGCACAAGGTGGCACCACATCCCGGCCCAAGGGTGGTGGCAGGAACTCAGGAGGCGCTCGGGGACTCAGCAGGGCCCGCCCCTGGGGCAAGGGGTCTGGCAGGCTCCGGGGCAAATGGACTATGGAAGCCGAGAGGGGCCCGTCAGCGCCAAAACCCAAAACGCGCTGCGGCCTCCAGGGACACAGGGGACACAAGTGGCTGTGTGGCTTGCAGTGCCCGACCAGAGGGAGGGAGGTTGTCTGGCTGCTGAGGCGCAGCCGGTGTCAGCCCTTCGGGGAACTGCCCGTGGATGCTTCGGGAATGGGGGCTGCCAACTCAGAACCCCCGTTCCCTGTGGCTGCAGCCAGCCAGGGGGCTCCAGGGTCGGGCGCGCCCGCGGGCCTGGGGGGCTTCTTGCCTGTGTGCAGGGCTTCTACGCACAAGGTGGCACCACATCCCGGCCCAAGGGTGGTGGCAGGAACTCAGGAGGCACTCGGGGACTCAGCAGGGCCCGCCCCTGGGGCAAGGGGTCTGGCAGGCTCCGGGGCAAATGGACTACGGAAGCCGAGAGGGGCCCGTCCGCGCCAAAACCCAAAACGCGCTGCGGCCTCCAGGGACACAGGGGACACAAGTGGCTGTGTGGCTTGCAGTGCCCGACCAGAGGGAGGGAGGTTGTCTGGCTGCTGAGGCGCAGCCGGTGTCAGCCCTTCGGGGAACTGCCCGTGGATGCTTCGGGAATGGGGGCTGCCAACTCAGTACCCCCGTTCCCTGTGGCTGCAGCCAGCCAGGGGGCTCCAGGGTCGGGCGCGCCCGCGGGCCTGGGGGGCTTCTTGCCTGTGTGCAGGGCTTCTACGCACAAGGTGGCACCTCATCCCGGCCCAAGGGTGGTGGCAGGAACCCAGGAGGCGCTCGGGGACTCAGCAGGGCCCGCCCATGTGGCAAGGGGTCTGGCAGGCTCCGGGGGCAAATGGACTACGGAAGCCGAGAGGGGCCCGTCCGCGCCAAAACCCAAAACGCGCTGCGGCCTCCAGGGACACAGGGGACACAAGTGGCTGTGTGGCTTGCAGTGCCCGACCAGAGGGAGGGAGGTTGTCTGGCTGCTGAGGCGCAGCCGGTGTCAGCCCTTCGGGGAACTGCCCGTGGATGCTTCGGGAATGGGGGCTGCCAACTCAGTACCCCCATTCCCTGTGGCTGCAGCCAGCCAGGGGGCTCCAGGGTCGGGCGCGCCCGCGGGCCTGGGGGGCTTCTTGCCTGTGTGCAGGGCTTCTACGCACAAGGTGGCACCTCATCCCGGCCCAAGGGTGGTGGCAGGAACTGAGGAGGCGCTCGGGGACTCAGCAGGGCCCGCCTCTGGGGCCAGGGGTCTGGCAGGCTCCGGGGCAAATGGACTACGGAAGCCGAGAGGGGCCCGTCCGCGCCAAAACCCAAAACGCGCTGCGGCCTCCAGGGACAAAGGGGACACAAGTGGCTGTGTGGCTTGCAGTGCCCGACCAGAGGGAGGGAGGTTGTCTGGCTGCTGAGGCGCAGCCAGTGTCAGCCCTTCGGGGAACTGCCCATGGATGCTTCGGGAATGGGGGCTGCATCTCAGAACCCCCGTTCCCTGTGGCTGCAGCCAGCCAGGGGGCTCCAGGGTCGGGCGCGCCCGCGGGCCTGGGGGGCTTCTTGCCTGTGTGCAGGGCTTCTACGCACAAGGTGGCACCTCATCCCGGCCCAAGGGTGGTGGCAGGAACTCAGGAGGCGCTCGGGGACTCAGCAGGGCCCGCCTCTGGGGCCAGGGGTCTGGCAGGCTCCAGGGCAAATGGACTACGGAAGCCGAGAGGGGCCCGTCCGCGCCAAAACCCAAAACGCGCTGCGGCCTCCAGGGACAAAGGGGACACAAGTGGCTGTGTGGCTTGCAGTGCCCGACCAGAGGGAGGGAGGTTGTCTGGCTGCTGAGGCGCAGCCGGTGTCAGCCCTTCGGGGAACTGCCCGTGGATGCTTCGGGAATGGGGGCTGCCAACTCAGAACCCCCATTCCCTGTGGCTGCAGCCAGCCAGGGGGCTCCAGGGTCGGGCGCGCCCGCGGGCCTGGGGGGCTTCTTGCCTGTGTGCAGGGCTTCTACGCACAAGGTGGCACCTCATCCCGGCCCAAGGGTGGTGGCAGGAACCCAGGAGGCGCTCGGGGACTCAGCAGGGCCCGCCCCTGGGGCCTGGGGTCTGGCAGGCTCCGGGGGCAAATGGACTACGGAAGCCGAGAGGGGCCCGTCCGCGCCAAAACCCAAAACGCGCTGCGGCCTCCAGGGACACAGGGGACACAAGTGGCTGTGTGGCTTGCAGTGCCCGACCAGAGGGAGGGAGGTTGTCTGGCTGCTGAGGCGCAGCCGGTGTCAGCCCTTCGGGGAACTGCCCGTGGATGCTTCGGGAATGGGGGCTGCCAACTCAGAACCCCCGTTCCCTGTGGCTGCAGCCAGCCAGGGGGCTCCAGGGTCGGGCGCGCCCGCGGGCCTGGGGGGCTTCTTGCCTGTGTGCAGGGCTTCTACGCACAAGGTGGCACCACATCCCGGCCCAAGGGTGGTGGCAGGAACTCAGGAGGCACTCACGGACTGAGCAGGGCCCGCCCTTGGGGCAAGGGGTCTGGCAGGCTCCGGGGCAAATGGACTACGGAAGCCGAGAGGGGCCCGTCCGCGCCAAAACCCAAAACGCGCTGCGGCCTCCAGGGACACAGGGGACACAAGTGGCTGTGTGGCTTGCAGTGCCCGACCAGAGGGAGGGAGGTTGTCTGGCTGCTGAGGCGCAGCCGGTGTCAGCCCTTCGGGGAACTGCCCATGGATGCTTCGGGAATGGGGGCTGCCAACTCAGAACCCCCGTTCCCTGTGGCTGCAGCCAGCCAGGGGGCTCCAGGGTCGGGCGCGCCCGCGGGCCTGGGGGGCTTCTTGCCTGTGTGCAGGGCTTCTACGCACAAGGTGGCACCTCATCCCGGCCCAAGGGTGGTGGCAGGAACCCAGGAGGCGCTCGGGGACTCAGCAGGGCCCGCCCCTGGGGCCAGGGGTCTGGCAGGCTCCGGGGGCAAATGGACTACGGAAGCCGAGAGGGGCCCGTCCGCGCCAAAACCCAAAACGCGCTGCGGCCTCCAGGGACACAGGGGACACAAGTGGCTGTGTGGCTTGCAGTGCCCGACCAGAGGGAGGGAGGTTGTCTGGCTGCAGAGGCACAGCCGGTGTCAGCCCTTCGGGGAACTGCCCGTGGATGCTTCGGGAATGGGGGCTGCCAACTGAGAACCCCCGTTCCCTGTGGCTGCAGCCAGCCAGGGGGCTCCAGGGTCGGGCGCGCCCGCGGGCCTGGGGGGCTTCTTGCCTGTGTGCAGGGCTTCTACGCACAAGGTGGCACCTCATCCCGGCCCAAGGGTGGTGGCAGGAACCCAGGAGGTGCTCGGGGACTCAGCAGGGCCCGCCCCTGGGGCCAGGGGTCTGGTAGGCTCCGGGGGCAAATGGACTACGGAAGCCGAGAGGGGCCCGTCCGCGCCAAAACCCAAAATGCGCTGCGGCCTCCAGGGACACAGGTGACACAAGTGGCTGTGTGGCTTGCAGTGCCCGACCAGAGGGAGGGAGGTTGTCTGGCTGCTGATGCGCAGCCGGTGTCAGCCCTTCGGGGAACTGCCCGTGGATGCTTCGGGAATGGGGGCTGCCAACTCAGAACCCCCGTTCCCTGTGGCTGCAGCCAGCCAGGGGGTCCAGGGTCGGGCGCGCCCGCGGGCCTGGGGGGCTTCTTGCCTGTGTGCAGGGCTTCTACGCACAAGGTGGCACCTCATCCCGGCCCAAGGGTGGTGGCAGGAACCCAGGAGGCGCTCGGGGACTCAGCAGGGCCCGCCTCTGGGGCCAGGGGTCTGGCAGGCTCTGGGGCAAATGGACTACGGAAGCCGAGAGGGGCCCGTCCGCGCCAAAACCCAAAACGCGCTGCGGCCTCCAGGGACAAAGGGGACACAAGTGGCTGTGTGGCTTGCAGTGCCCGACCAGAGGGAGGGAGGTTGTCTGGCTGCTGAGGCGCAGCCGGTGTCAGCCCTTCGGGGAACTGCCCATGGATGCTTCGGGAATGGGGGCTGCCAACTCAGAACCCCCGTTCCCTGTGGCTGCAGCCAGCCAGGGGGCTCCAGGGTCGGGCGCGCCCGCGGGCCTGGGGGGCTTCTTGCCTGTGTGCAGGACTTCTACGCACAAGGTGGCACCTCATCCCGGCCCAAGGGTGGTGGCAGGAACTCAGGAGGCGCTCGGGGACTCAGCAGGGCCCGCCTCTGGGGCCAGGGGTCTGGCAGGCTCCAGGGCAAATGGACTACGGAAGCCGAGAGGGGCCCGTCCACGCCAAAACCCAAAACGCGCTGCGGCCTCCAGGGACACAGGGGACACAAGTGGCTGTGTGGCTTGCAGTGCCCGACCAGAGGGAGGGAGGTTGTCTGGCTGCTGAGGCGCAGCCGGTGTCAGCCCTTCGGGGAACTGCCCGTGGATGCTTCGGGAATGGGGGCTGCCAACTCAGAACCCCCGTTCCCTGTGGCTGCAGCCAGCCAGGGGGCTCCAGGGTCGGGCGCGCCCGCGGGCCTAGGGGCTTCTTGCCTGTGTGCAGGGCTTCTACGCACAAGGTGGCACCACATCCCGGCCCAAGGGTGGTGGCAGGAACTCAGGAGGCGCTCGGGGACTCAGCAGGGCCCGCCCCTGGGGCAAGGGGTCTGGCAGGCTCCGGGGCAAATGGACTACGGAAGCCGAGAGGGGCCCGTCCGCGCCAAAACCCAAAACGCGCTGCGGCCTCCAGGGACAAAGGGGACACAAGTGGCTGTGTGGCTTGCAGTGCCCGACCAGAGGGAGGGAGGTTGTCTGGCTGCTGAGGCGCAGCCGGTGTCAGCCCTTCGGGGAACTGCCCGTGGATGCTTCGGGAATGGGGGCTGCCAACTCAGAACCCCCGTTCCCTGTGGCTGCAGCCAGCCAGGGGGCTCCAGGTTCAGGCGCGCCCGCGGGCCTGGGGGGCTTCTTGCCTGTGTGCAGGGCTTCTACGCACAAGGTGGCACCTCATCCCGGCCCAAGGGTGGTGGCAGGAACCCAGGAGGCGCTCGGGGACTCAGCAGGGCCCGCCCCTGGGGCCAGGGGTCTGGCAAAGCTCCGGGGGCAAATGGACTACGGAAGCCGAGAGGGGCCCGTCCGCGCCAAAACCCAAAACGCGCTGCGGCCTCCAGGGACACAGGGGACACAAGTGGCTGTGTGGCTTGCAGTGCCCGACCAGAGGGAGGGAGGTTGTCTGGCTGCTGAGGCGCAGCCGGTGTCAGCCCTTCGGGGAACTGCCCGTGGATGCTTCGGGAATGGGGGCTGCCAACTCAGAACCCCCGTTCCCTGTGGCTGCAGCCAGCCAGGGGGCTCCAGGGTCGGGTGCGCCGCGGGCCTGGGGGGCTTTTTGCCTGTGTGCAGGGCTTCTACGCACAAGGTGGCACCTCATCCCGGCCCAAGTGTGGTGGCAGGAACCCAGGTGGCGCTCAGGGACTCAGCAGGGCCTGCCCCTGGGGACAGCGGTCTGGCAGGCTCCGGGGGCAAATGGACTACGGAAGCCGAGAGGGGCCCGTCCGCGCCAAAACCCAAAACGCGCTGCGGCCTCCAGGGACACAGGGGACACAAGTGGCTGTGTGGCTTGCAGTGCCCGACCAGAGGGAGGGAGGTTGTCTGGCTGCTGAGGCGCAGCCGGTGTCAGCCCTTCGGGGAACTGCCCGTGGATGCTTCGGGAATGGGGGCTGCCAACTCAGAACCCCCATTCCCTGTGGCTGCAGCCAGCCAGGGGGCTCCAGGGTCGGGCGCGCCCGCGGGCCTGGGGGGCTTCTTGCCTGTGTGCAGGGCTTCTACGCACAAGGTGGCACCTCATCCCGGCCCAAGGGTGGTGGCAGGAACCCAGGAGGCGCTCGGGGACTCAGCAGGGCCCGCCTCAGGGGCCAGGGGTCTGGAAGGCTCCAGGGCAAATGGACTACGGAAGCCGAGAGGGGCCCGTCCGCGCCAAAACCCAAAACGCGCTGCGGCCTCCAGGGACACAGGGGACACAAGTGGCTGTGTGGCTTGCAGTGCCCGACCAGAGGGAGGGAGGTTGTCTGGCTGCTGAGGCGCAGCCGGTGTCAGCCCTTCGGGGAACTGCCCGTGGATGCTTCGGGAATGGGGGCTGCCAACTCAGAACCCCCATTCCCTGTGGCTGCAGCCAGCCAGGGGGCTCCAGGGTCGGGCGCGCCCGCGGGCCTGGGGGGCTTCTTGCCTGTGTGCAGGGCTTCTACGCACAAGGTGGCACCTCATCCCGGCCCAAGGGTGGTGGCAGGAACCCAGGAGGCGCTCGGGGACTCAGCAGGGCCCGCCTCAGGGGCCAGGGGTCTGGCAGGCTCCAGGGCAAATGGACTACGGAAGCCGAGAGGGGCCCGTCCGCGCCAAAACCCAAAACGCGCTGCGGCCTCCAGGGACACAGGGGACACAAGTGGCTGTGTGGCTTGCAGTGCCCGACCAGAGGGAGGGAGGTTGTCTGGCTGCTGAGGCGCAGCCGGTGTCAGCCCTTCGGGGAACTGCCCGTGGATGCTTCGGGAATGGGGGCTGCCAACTCAGAACCCCCGTTCCCTGTGGCTGCAGCCAGCCAGGGGGCTCCAGGGTCGGGCGCGCCCGCGGGCCTGGGGGGCTTCTTGCCTGTGTGCAGGGCTTCTACGCACAAGGTGGCACCACATCCCGGCCCAAGGGTGGTGGCAGGAACTCAGGAGGCACTCAGGGACTCAGCAGGGCCCGCCCCTGGGGCAAGGGGTCTGGCAGGCTCCGGGGCAAATGGACTACGGAAGCCGAGAGGGGCCCGTCCGCGCCAAAACCCAAAACGCGCTGCGGCCTCCAGGGACACAGGGGACACAAGTGGCTGTGTGGCTTGCAGTGCCCGACCAGAGGGAGGGAGGTTGTCTGGCTGCTGAGGCACAGCCGGTGTCAGCCCTTCGGGGAACTGCCCTTGGATGCTTCGGGAATGGGGGCTGCCAACTCAGAACCCCCGTTCCCTGTGGCTGCAGCCAGCCAGGGGGCTCCAGGGTCGGGCGCGCCCGCGGGCCTAGGGGCTTCTTGCCTGTGTGCAGGGCTTCTACGCACAAGGTGGCACCTCATCCCGGCCCAAGGGTGGTGGCAGGAACCCAGGAGGCGCTCGGGGACTCAGCAGGGCCCGCCTCAGGGGCCAGGGGTCTGGAAGGCTCCAGGGCAAATGGACTACGGAAGCCGAGAGGGGCCCGTCCGCGCCAAAACCCAAAACGCGCTGCGGCCTCCAGGGACACAGGGGACACAAGTGGCTGTGTGGCTTGCAGTGCCCGACCAGAGGGAGGGAGGTTGTCTGGCTGCTGAGGCGCAGCCGGTGTCAGCCCTTCGGGGAACTGCCCGTGGATGCTTCGGGAATGGGGGCTGCCAACTCAGAACCCCCATTCCCTGTGGCTGCAGCCAGCCAGGGGGCTCCAGGGTCGGGCGCGCCCGCGGGCCTGGGGGGCTTCTTGCCTGTGTGCAGGGCTTCTACGCACAAGGTGGCACCTCATCCCGGCCCAAGGGTGGTGGCAGGAACCCAGGAGGCGCTCGGGGACTCAGCAGGGCCCGCCTCAGGGGCCAGGGGTCTGGCAGGCTCCAGGGCAAATGGACTACGGAAGCCGAGAGGGGCCCGTCCGCGCCAAAACCCAAAACGCGCTGCGGCCTCCAGGGACACAGGGGACACAAGTGGCTGTGTGGCTTGCAGTGCCCGACCAGAGGGAGGGAGGTTGTCTGGCTGCTGAGGCGCAGCCGGTGTCAGCCCTTCGGGGAACTGCCCGTGGATGCTTCGGGAATGGGGGCTGCCAACTCAGAACCCCCGTTCCCTGTGGCTGCAGCCAGCCAGGGGGCTCCAGGGTCGGGCGCGCCCGCGGGCCTGGGGGGCTTCTTGCCTGTGTGCAGGGCTTCTACGCACAAGGTGGCACCACATCCCGGCCCAAGGGTGGTGGCAGGAACTCAGGAGGCACTCAGGGACTCAGCAGGGCCCGCCCCTGGGGCAAGGGGTCTGGCAGGCTCCGGGGCAAATGGACTACGGAAGCCGAGAGGGGCCCGTCCGCGCCAAAACCCAAAACGCGCTGCGGCCTCCAGGGACACAGGGGACACAAGTGGCTGTGTGGCTTGCAGTGCCCGACCAGAGGGAGGGAGGTTGTCTGGCTGCTGAGGCACAGCCGGTGTCAGCCCTTCGGGGAACTGCCCTTGGATGCTTCGGGAATGGGGGCTGCCAACTCAGAACCCCCGTTCCCTGTGGCTGCAGCCAGCCAGGGGGCTCCAGGGTCGGGCGCGCCCGCGGGCCTAGGGGCTTCTTGCCTGTGTGCAGGGCTTCTACGCACAAGGTGGCACCTCATCCCGGCCCAAGGGTGGTGGCAGGAACCCAGGAGGCGCTCGGGGACTCAGCAGGGCCCGCCCCTGGGGCCAGGGGTCTGGCAAGCTCCGGGGGCAAATGGATTACGGAAGCCAAGAGGGGCCCGTCCGCGCCAAAACCCAAAATGCGCTGCGGGCTCCAGGGACACAGGGGACACAAGTGGCTGTGTGGCTTGCAGTGCCCGAGCAGAGGGAGGGAGGTTGTCTGGCTGCTGAGGCGCAGCCGGTGTCAGCCCTTCGGGGAACTGCCCGTGGATGCTTCGGGAATGGGGGCTGCCAACTCAGAACCCCCGTTCCCTGTGGCTGCAGCCAGCCAGGGGGCTCCAGGGTCGGGCGCGCCCGCGGGCCTAGGGGCTTCTTGCCTGTGTGCAGGGCTTCTACGCACAAGGTGGCACCACATCCCGGCCCAAGGGTGGTGGCAGGAACTCAGGAGGCACTCCTGGACTCAGCAGGGCCCGCCCCTGGGGCCAGGGGTCTGGCAGGCTCCGGGGCAAATGGACTACGGAAGCCGAGAGGGGCCCGTCCGCGCCAAAACCCAAAACGCGCTGCGGCCTCCAGGGACACAGGGGACACAAGTGGCTGTGTGGCTTGCAGTGCCTGACCAGAGGGAGGGAGGTTGTCTGGCTGCTGAGGCGCAGCCGGTGTCAGCCCTTCGGGGAACTGCCCGTGGATGCTTCGGGAATGGGGGCTGCCAACTCAGAACCCCCGTTCCCTGTGGCTGCAGCCAGCCAGGGGGCTCCAGGGTCGGGCGCGCCCGCGGGCCTAGGGGCTTCTTGCCTGTGTGCAGGGCTTCTACGCACAAGGTGGCACCACATCCCGGCCCAAGGGTGGTGGCAGGAACTCAGGAGGCGCTCGGGGACTCAGCAGGTCCCGCCCCTGGGGCAAGGGGTCTGGCAGGCTCCGGGGCAAATGGACTACGGAAGCCGAGAGGGGCCCGTCCGCGCCAAAACCCAAAACGCGCTGCGGCCTCCAGGGACACAGGGGACACAAGTGGCTGTGTGGCTTGCAGTGCCTGACCAGAGGGAGGGAGGTTGTCTGGCTGCTGAGGCGCAGCCGGTGTCAGCCCTTCGGGGAACTGCCCGTGGATGCTTCGGGAATGGGGGCTGCCAACTCAGAACCCCCGTTCCCTGTGGCTGCAGCCAGCCAGGGGGCTCCAGGGTCGGGCGCGCCCGCGGGCCTGGGGGGCTTCTTGCCTGTGTGCAGGGCTTCTACGCACAAGGTGGCACCACATCCCGGCCCAAGGGTGGTGGCAGGAACTCAGGAGGCACTCAGGGACTCAGCAGGGCCCGCCCCTGGGGCAAGGGGTCTGGCAGGCTCCGGGGCAAATGGACTACGGAAGCCGAGAGGGGCCCGTCCGCGCCAAAACCCAAAACGCGCTGCGGCCTCCAGGGACACAGGGGACACAAGTGGCTGTGTGGCTTGCAGTGCCCGACCAGAGGGAGGGAGGTTGTCTGGCTGCTGAGGCGCAGCCGGTGTCAGCCCTTCGGGGAACTGCCCGTGGATGCTTCGGGAATGGGGGCTGCCAACTCAGAACCCCCGTTCCCTGTGGCTGCAGCCAGCCAGGGGGCTCCAGGGTCGGGCGCGCCCGCGGGCCTGGGGGGCTTCTTGCCTGTGTGCAGGGCTTCTACGCACAAGGTGGCACCTCATCCCGGCCCAAGGGTGGTGGCAGGAACCCAGGAGGCGCTCGGGGACTCAGCAGGGCCCGCCCCTGGGGCCAGGGGTCTGGCAAGCTCCGGGGGCAAATGGACTACGGAAGCCAAGAGGGGCCCGTCCGCGCCAAAACCCAAAATGCGCTGCGGGCTCCAGGGACACAGGGGACACAAGTGGCTGTGTGGCTTGCAGTGCCCGACCAGAGGGAGGGAGGTTGTCTGGCTGCTGAGGCGCAGCCGGTGTCAGCCCTTCGGGGAACTGCCCGTGGATGCTTCGGGAATGGGGGCTGCCAACTCAGAACCCCCGTTCCCTGTGGCTGCAGCCAGCCAGGGGGCTCCAGGGTCGGGCGCGCCCGCGGGCCTAGGGGCTTCTTGCCTGTGTGCAGGGCTTCTACGCACAAGGTGGCACCACATCCCGGCCCAAGGGTGGTGGCAGGAACTCAGGAGGCACTCCGGGACTCAGCAGGGCCCGCCCCTGGGGCCAGGGGTCTGGCAGGCTCCGGGGCAAATGGACTACGGAAGCCGAGAGGGGCCCGTCCGCGCCAAAACCCAAAACGCGCTGCGGCCTCCAGGGACACAGGGGACACAAGTGGCTGTGTGGCTTGCAGTGCCTGACCAGAGGGAGGGAGGTTGTCTGGCTGCTGAGGCGCAGCCGGTGTCAGCCCTTCGGGGAACTGCCCGTGGATGCTTCGGGAATGGGGGCTGCCAACTCAGAACCCCCGTTCCCTGTGGCTGCAGCCAGCCAGGGGGCTCCAGGGTCGGGCGCGCCCGCGGGCCTAGGGGCTTCTTGCCTGTGTGCAGGGCTTCTACGCACAAGGTGGCACCACATCCCGGCCCAAGGGTGGTGGCAGGAACTCAGGAGGCGCTCGGGGACTCAGCAGGTCCCGCCCCTGGGGCAAGGGGTCTGGCAGGCTCCGGGGCAAATGGACTACGGAAGCCGAGAGGGGCCCGTCCGCGCCAAAACCCAAAACGCGCTGCGGCCTCCAGGGACACAGGGGACACAAGTGGCTGTGTGGCTTGCAGTGCCTGACCAGAGGGAGGGAGGTTGTCTGGCTGCTGAGGCGCAGCCGGTGTCAGCCCTTCGGGGAACTGCCCGTGGATGCTTCGGGAATGGGGGCTGCCAACTCAGAACCCCCGTTCCCTGTGGCTGCAGCCAGCCAGGGGGCTCCAGGGTCGGGCGCGCCCGCGGGCCTGGGGGGCTTCTTGCCTGTGTGCAGGGCTTCTACGCACAAGGTGGCACCACATCCCGGCCCAAGGGTGGTGGCAGGAACTCAGGAGGCACTCAGGGACTCAGCAGGGCCCGCCCCTGGGGCAAGGGGTCTGGCAGGCTCCGGGGCAAATGGACTACGGAAGCCGAGAGGGGCCCGTCCGCGCCAAAACCCAAAACGCGCTGCGGCCTCCAGGGACACAGGGGACACAAGTGGCTGTGTGGCTTGCAGTGCCCGACCAGAGGGAGGGAGGTTGTCTGGCTGCTGAGGCGCAGCCGGTGTCAGCCCTTCGGGGAACTGCCCGTGGATGCTTCGGGAATGGGGGCTGCCAACTCAGAACCCCCGTTCCCTGTGGCTGCAGCCAGCCAGGGGGCTCCAGTGTCGGGCGCGCCCGCGGGCCTGGGGGGCTTCTTGCCTGTGTGCAGGGCTTCTACGCACAAGGTGGCACCACATCCCGGCCCAAGGGTGGTGGCAGGAACTCAGGAGGCACTCAGGGACTCAGCAGGGCCCGCCCCTGGGGCAAGGGGTCTGGCAGGCTCCGGGGCAAATGGACTACGGAAGCCGAGAGGGGCCCGTCCGCGCCAAAACCCAAAACGTGCTGCGGCCTCCAGGGACACAGGGGACACAAGTGGCTGTGTGGCTTGCAGTGCCCGACCAGAGGGAGGGAGGTTGTCTGGCTGCTGAGGCGCAGCCGGTGTCAGCCCTTCGGGGAACTGCCCGTGGATGCTTCGGGAATGGGGGCTGCCAACTCAGTACCCCCGTTCCCTGTGGCTGCAGCCAGCCAGGGGGCTCCAGGGTCGGGCGCGCCCGCGGGCCTGGGGGGCTTCTTGCCTGTGTGCAGGGCTTCTACGCACAAGGTGGCACCTCATCCCGGCCCAAGGGTGGTGGCAGGAACTCAGGAGGCGCTCGGGGACTCAGCAGGGCCCGCCTCTGGGGCCAGGGGTCTGGCAGGCTCCGGGGCAAATGGACTACGGAAGCCGAGAGGGGCCCGTCCGCGCCAAAACCCAAAACGCGCTGCGGCCTCCAGGGACAAAGGGGACACAAGTGGCTGTGTGGCTTGCAGTGCCCGACCAGAGGGAGGGAGGTTGTCTGGCTGCTGAGGCGCAGCCGGTGTCAGCCCTTCGGGGAACTGCCCATGGATGCTTCGGGAATGGGGGCTGCCAACTCAGAACCCCCGTTCCCTGTGGCTGCAGCCAGCCAGGGGGCTCCA
This sequence comes from Lepus europaeus, assembly GCF_033115175.1. Taxonomy (NCBI): domain Eukaryota; kingdom Metazoa; phylum Chordata; class Mammalia; order Lagomorpha; family Leporidae; genus Lepus; species Lepus europaeus. Next base: position 25,941 of record NW_026909274.1, read on the forward strand.
GGGTCGGGCGCGCCCGCGGGCCTGGGGGGCTTCTTGCCTGTGTGCAGGGCTTCTACGCACAAGGTGGCACCTCATCCCGGCCCAAGGGTGGTGGCAGGAACTCAGGAGGCGCTCGGGGACTCAGCAGGGCCCGCCTCTGGGGCCAGGGGTCTGGCAGGCTCCAGGGCAAATGGACTACGGAAGCCGAGAGGGGCCCGTCCACGCCAAAACCCAAAACGCGCTGCGGCCTCCAGGGACACAGGGGACACAAGTGGCTGTGTGGCTTGCAGTGCCCGACCAGAGGGAGGGAGGTTGTCTGGCTGCTGAGGCGCAGCCGGTGTCAGCCCTTCGGGGAACTGCCCGTGGATGCTTCGGGAATGGGGGCTGCCAACTCAGAACCCCCGTTCCCTGTGGCTGCAGCCAGCCAGGGGGCTCCAGGGTCGGGCGCGCCCGCGGGCCTAGGGGCTTCTTGCCTGTGTGCAGGGCTTCTACGCACAAGGTGGCACCACATCCCGGCCCAAGGGTGGTGGCAGGAACTCAGGAGGCGCTCGGGGACTCAGCAGGGCCCGCCCCTGGGGCAAGGGGTCTGGCAGGCTCCGGGGCAAATGGACTACGGAAGCCGAGAGGGGCCCGTCCGCGCCAAAACCCAAAACGCGCTGCGGCCTCCAGGGACACAGGGGACACAAGTGGCTGTGTGGCTTGCAGTGCCCGACCAGAGGGAGGGAGGTTGTCTGGCTGCTGAGGCGCAGCCGGTGTCAGCCCTTCGGGGAACTGCCCGTGGATGCTTCGGGAATGGGGGCTGCCAACTCAGAACCCCCGTTCCCTGTGGCTGCAGCCAGCCAGGGGGCTCCAGGGTCGGGCGCGCCCGCGGGCCTGGGGGGCTTCTTGCCTGTGTGCAGGGCTTCTACGCACAAGGTGGCACCTCATCCCGGCCCAAGGGTGGTGGCAGGAACCCAGGAGGCGCTCGGGGACTCAGCAGGGCCCGCCCCTGGGGCCAGGGGTCTGGCAAGCTCCGGGGGCAAATGGACTACGGAAGCCGAGAGGGGCCCGTCCGCGCCAAAACCCAAAACGCGCTGCGGCCTCCAGGGACACAGGGGACACAAGTGGCTGTGTGGCTTGCAGTGCCCGACCAGAGGGAGGGAGGTTGTCTGGCTGCTGAGGCGCAGCCGGTGTCAGCCCTTCGGGGAACTGCCCGTGGATGCTTCGGGAATGGGGGCTGCCAACTCAGAACCCCCGTTCCCTGTGGCTGCAGCCAGCCAGGGGGCTCCAGGGTCGGGCGCGCCCGCGGGCCTGGGGGGCTTCTTGCCTGTGTGCAGGGCTTCTACGCACAAGGTGGCACCACATCCCGGCCCAAGGGTGGTGGCAGGAACTCAGGAGGCACTCAGGGACTCAGCAGGGCCCGCCCCTGGGGCAAGGGGTCTGGCAGGCTCCGGGGGCAAATGGACTACGGAAGCCGAGAGGGGCCCGTCCGCGCCAAAACCCAAAACGCGCTGCGGCCTCCAGGGACACAGGGGACACAAGTGGCTGTGTGGCTTGCAGTGCCCGACCAGAGGGAGGGAGGTTGTCTGGCTGCTGAGGCGCAGCCGGTGTCAGCCCTTCGGGGAACTGCCCGTGGATGCTTCGGGAATGGGGGCTGCCAACTCAGAACCCCCGTTCCCTGTGGCTGCAGCCAGCCAGGGGGCTCCAGGGTCGGGCGCGCCCGCGGGCCTGGGGGGCTTCTTGCCTGTGTGCAGGGCTTCTACGCACAAGGTGGCACCACATCCCGGCCCAAGGGTGGTGGCAGGAACTCAGGAGGCACTCACGGACTCAGCAGGGCCCGCCCCTGGGGCAAGGGGTCTGGCAGGCTCCGGGGCAAATGGACTACGGAAGCCAAGAGGGGCCCGTCCGCGCCAAAACCCAAAACGCGCTGCGGCCTCCAGGGACACAGGGGACACAAGTGGCTGTGTGGCTTGCAGTGCCCGACCAGAGGGAGGGAGGTTGTCTGGCTGCTGAGGCGCAGCCGGTGTCAGCCCTTCGGGGAACTGCCCGTGGATGCTTCGGGAATGGGGGCTGCCAACTCAGTACCCCCGTTCCCTGTGGCTGCAGCCAGCCAGGGGGCTCCAGGGTCGGGCGCGCCCGCGGGCCTGGGGGGCTTCTTGCCTGTGTGCAGGGCTTCTACGCACAAGGTGGCACCTCATCCCGGCCCAAGGGTGGTGGCAGGAACTCAGGAGGCGCTCGGGGACTCAGCAGGGCCCGCCTCTGGGGCCAGGGGTCTGGCAGGCTCCGGGGCAAATGGACTACGGAAGCCGAGAGGGGCCCGTCCGCGCCAAAACCCAAAACGCGCTGCGGCCTCCAGGGACAAAGGGGACACAAGTGGCTGTGTGGCTTGCAGTGCCCGACCAGAGGGAGGGAGGTTGTCTGGCTGCTGAGGCGCAGCCGGTGTCAGCCCTTCGGGGAACTGCCCATGGATGCTCGGGAATGGGGGCTGCCAACTCAGAACCCCCGTTCCCTGTGGCTGCAGCCAGCCAGGGGGCTCCAGGGTCGGGCGCGCCCGCGGGCCTGGGGGGCTTCTTGCCTGTGTGCAGGGCTTCTACGCACAAGGTGGCACCTCATCCCGGCCCAAGGGTGGTGGCAGGAACCCAGGAGGCGCTCGGGGACTCAGCAGGGCCCGCCCCTGGGGCCAGGGGTCTGGCAGGCTCCGGGGGCAAATGGACTACGGAAGCCGAGAGGGGCCCGTCCGCGCCAAAACCCAAAACGCGCTGCGGCCTCCAGGGACAAAGGGGACACAAGTGGCTGTGTGGCTTGCAGTGCCCGACCAGAGGGAGGGAGGTTGTCTGGCTGCTGAGGCGCAGCCGGTGTCAGCCCTTCGGGGAACTGCCCGTGGATGCTTCGGGAATGGGGGCTGCCAACTCAGAACCCCCGTTCCCTGTGGCTGCAGCCAGCCAGGGGGCTCCAGGGTCGGGCGCGCCCGCGGGCCTAGGGGCTTCTTGCCTGTGTGCAGGGCTTCTACGCACAAGGTGGCACCACATCCCGGCCCAAGGGTGGTGGCAGGAACTCAGGAGGCGCTCGGGGACTCAGCAGGGCCCGCCCCTGGGGCAAGGGGTCTGGCAGGCTCCAGGGCAAATGGACTACGGAAGCCGAGAGGGGCCCGTCCGCGCCAAAACCCAAAATGCGCTGCGGCCTCCAGGGACACAGGGGACACAAGTGGCTGTGTGGCTTGCAGTGCCCGACCAGAGGGAGGGAGGTTGTCTGGCTGCTGAGGCGCAGCCGGTGTCAGCCCTTCGGGGAACTGCCCGTGGATGCTTCGGGAATGGGGGCTGCCAACTCAGAACCCCCGTTCCCTGTGGCTGCAGCCAGCCAGGGGGCTCCAGGGTCGGGCGCGCCCGCGGGCCTGGGGGGCTTCTTGCCTGTGTGCAGGGCTTCTACGCACAAGGTGGCACCACATCCCGGCCCAAGGGTGGTGGCAGGAACTCAGGAGGCACTCACGGACTCAGCAGGGCCCGCCCCTGGGGCCAGGGGTCTGGCAGGCTCCGGGGCAAATGGACTACGGAAGCCGAGAGGGGCCCGTCCGCGCCAAAACCCAAAACGCGCTGCGGCCTCCAGGGACACAGGGGACACAAGTGGCTGTGTGGCTTGCAGTGCCCGACCAGAGGGAGGGAGGTTGTCTGGCTGCTGAGGCGCAGCCGGTGTCAGCCCTTCGGGGAACTGCCCGTGGATGCTTCGGGAATGGGGGCTGCCAACTCAGAACCCCCGTTCCCTGTGGCTGCAGCCAGCCAGGGGGCTCCAGGGTCGGGCGCGCCCGCGGGCCTGGGGGGCTTCTTGCCTGTGTGCAGGGCTTCTACGCACAAGGTGGCACCTCATCCCGGCCCAAGGGTGGTGGCAGGAACCCAGGAGGCGCTCGGGGACTCAGCAGGGCCTGCCCCTGGGGCCAGGGGTCTGGCAGGCTCCGGGGGCAAATGGACTACGGAAGCCGAGAGGGGCCCGTCCGCGCCAAAACCCAAAACGCGCTGCGGCCTCCAGGGACACAGGGGACACAAGTGGCTGTGTGGCTTGCAGTGCCCGACCAGAGGGAGGGAGGTTGTCTGGCTGCTGAGGCGCAGCCGGTGTCAGCCCTTCGGGGAACTGCCCGTGGATGCTTCGGGAATGGGGGCTGCCAACTCAGAACCCCCGTTCCCTGTGGCTGCAGCCAGCCAGGGGTCTCCAGGGTCGGGCGCGCCCGCGGGCCTGGGGGGCTTCTTGCCTGTGTGCAGGGCTTCTACGCACAAGGTGGCACCTCATCCCGGCCCAAGGGTGGTGGCAGGAACCCGGGAGGCGCTCGGGGACTCAGCAGGGCCCGCCCCTGGGGCAAGGGGTCTGGCAGGCTCCGGGGGCAATTGGACTACGGAAGCCGAGAGGGGCCCGTCCGCGCCAAAACCCAAAACGCGCTGCGGCCTCCAGGGACACAGGGGACACAAGTGGCTGTGTGGCTTGCAGTGCCCGACCAGAGGGAGGGAGGTTGTCTGGCTGCAGAGGCACAGCCGGTGTCAGCCCTTCGGGGAACTGCCCGTGGATGCTTCGGGAATGGGGGCTGCCAACTCAGAACCCCCGTTCCCTGTGGCTGCAGCCAGCCAGGGGGCTCCAGGGTCGGGCGCGCCCGCGGGCCTGGGGGGCTTCTTGCCTGTGTGCAGGGCTTCTACGCACAAGGTGGCACCTCATCCCGGCCCAAGGGTGGTGGCAGGAACCCAGGAGGCACTCGGGGACTCAGCAGGGCCCGCCCCTGGGGCCAGGGGTCTGGTAGGCTCCGGGGGCAAATGGACTACGGAAGCCGAGAGGGGCCCGTCCGCGCCAAAACCCAAAACGCGCTGCGGCCTCCAGGGACACAGGGGACACAAGTGGCTGTGTGGCTTGCAGTGCCCGACCAGAGGGAGGGAGGTTGTCTGGCTGCTGATGCGCAGCCGGTGTCAGCCCTTCGGGGAACTGCCCGTGGATGCTTCGGGAATGGGGGCTGCCAACTCAGAACCCCCGTTCCCTGTGGCTGCAGCCAGCCAGGGGGTCCAGGGTCGGGCGCGCCCGCGGGCCTGGGGGGCTTCTTGCCTGTGTGCAGGGCTTCTACGCACAAGGTGGCACCTCATCCCGGCCCAAGGGTGGTGGCAGGAACTCAGGAGGCGCTCGGGGACTCAGCAGGGCCCGCCTCTGGGGCCAGGGGTCTGGCAGGCTCTGGGGCAAATGGACTACGGAAGCCGAGAGGGGCCCGTCCGCGCCAAAACCCAAAACGCGCTGCGGCCTCCAGGGACAAAGGGGACACAAGTGGCTGTGTGGCTTGCAGTGCCCGACCAGAGGGAGGGAGGTTGTCTGGCTGCTGAGGCGCAGCCGGTGTCAGCCCTTCGGGGAACTGCCCATGGATGCTTCGGGAATGGGGGCTGCCAACTCAGAACCCCCGTTCCCTGTGGCTGCAGCCAGCCAGGGGGCTCCAGGGTCGGGCGCGCCCGCGGGCCTGGGGGCTTCTTGCCTGTGTGCAGGGCTTCTACGCACAAGGTGGCACCTCATCCCGGCCCAAGGGTGGTGGCAGGAACTCAGGAGGCGCTCGGGGACTCAGCAGGGCCCGCCTCTGGGGCCAGGGGTCTGGCAGGCTCCAGGGCAAATGGACTACGGAAGCCGAGAGGGGCCCGTCCGCGCCAAAACCCAAAACGCGCTGCGGCCTCCAGGGACACAGGGGACACAAGTGGCTGTGTGGCTTGCAGTGCCCGACCAGAGGGAGGGAGGTTGTCTGGCTGCTGAGGCGCAGCCGGTGTCAGCCCTTCGGGGAACTGCCCGTGGATGCTTCGGGAATGGGGGCTGCCAACTCAGAACCCCCGTTCCCTGTGGCTGCAGCCAGCCAGGGGGCTCCAGGGTCGGGCGCGCCCGCGGGCCTAGGGGCTTCTTGCCTGTGTGCAGGGCTTCTACGCACAAGGTGGCACCACATCCCGGCCCAAGGGTGGTGGCAGGAACTCAGGAGGCGCTCGGGGACTCAGCAGGGCCCGCCCCTGGGGCAAGGGGTCTGGCAGGCTCCGGGGCAAATGGACTACGGAAGCCGAGAGGGGCCCGTCCGCGCCAAAACCCAAAACGCGCTGCGGCCTCCAGGGACACAGGGGACACAAGTGGCTGTGTGGCTTGCAGTGCCCGACCAGAGGGAGGGAGGTTGTCTGGCTGCTGAGGCGCAGCCGGTGTCAGCCCTTCGGGGAACTGCCCGTGGATGCTTCGGGAATGGGGGCTGCCAACTCAGAACCCCCGTTCCCTGTGGCTGCAGCCAGCCAGGGGGCTCCAGGGTCGGGCGCGCCCGCGGGCCTGGGGGGCTTCTTGCCTGTGTGCAGGGCTTCTACGCACAAGGTGGCACCTCATCCTGGCCCAAGGGTGGTGGCAGGAACCCAGGAGGCGCTCGGGGACTCAGCAGGGCCTGCCCCTGGGGCCAGGGGTCTGGCAGGCTCCGGGGGCAAATGGACTACGGAAGCCGAGAGGGGCCCGTCCGCGCCAAAACCCAAAACGCGCTGCGGCCTCCAGGGACACAGGGGACACAAGTGGCTGTGTGGCTTGCAGTGCCCGACCAGAGGGAGGGAGGTTGTCTGGCTGCAGAGGCACAGCCGGTGTCAGCCCTTCGGGGAACTGCCCGTGGATGCTTCGGGAATGGGGGCTGCCAACTCAGAACCCCCGTTCCCTGTGGCTGCAGCCAGCCAGGGGGCTCCAGGGTCGGGCGCGCCCGCGGGCCTGGGGGGCTTCTTGCCTGTGTGCAGGGCTTCTACGCACAAGGTGGCACCTCATCCCGGCCCAAGGGTGGTGGCAGGAACCCAGGAGGCGCTCGGGGACTCAGCAGGGCCCGCCCCTGGGGCCAGGGGTCTGGCAAGCTCCGGGGGCAAATGGACTACGGAAGCCGAGAGGGGCCCGTCCGCGCCAAAACCCAAAATGCGCTGCGGCCTCCAGGGACACAGGGGACACAAGTGGCTGTGTGGCTTGCAGTGCCCGACCAGAGGGAGGGAGGTTGTCTGGCTGCTGAGGCGCAGCCGGTGTCAGCCGTTCAGGGAATTGCCCGTGGATGCTTCGGGAATGGGGGCTGCCAACTCAGAACCCCCGTTCCCTGTGGCTGCAGCCAGCCAGGGGGCTCCAGGGTCGGGCGCGCCCGTGGGCCTAGGGGCTTCTTGCCTGTGTGCAGGGCTTCTACGCACAAGGTGGCACCACATCCCGGCCCAAGGGTGGTGGCAGGAACTCAGGAGGCATTCCGGGACTCAGCAGGGCCCGCCCCTGGGGCAAGGGGTCTGGCAGGCTCCAGGGCAAATGGACTACGGAAGCCGAGAGGGGCCCGTCCGCGCCAAAACCCAAAACGCGCTGCGGCCTCCAGGGACACAGGGGACACAAGTGGCTGTGTGGCTTGCAGTGCCCGACCAGAGGGAGGGAGGTTGTCTGGCTGCTGAGGCGCAGCCGGTGTCAGCCCTTCGGGGAACTGCCCGTGGATGCTTCGGGAATGGGGGCTGCCAACTCAGAACCCCCATTCCCTGTGGCTGCAGCCAGCCAGGGGGCTCCAGGGTCGGGCGCGCCCGCGGGCCTGGGGGGCTTCTTGCCTGTGTGCAGGGCTTCTACGCACAAGGTGGCACCACATCCCGGCCCAAGGGTGGTGGCAGGAACTCAGGAGGCACTCAGGGACTCAGCAGGGCCCGCCCCTGGGGCCAGGGGTCTGGCAGGCTCCGGGGGCAAATGGACTACGGAAGCCGAGAGGGGCCCGTCCGCGCCAAAACCCAAAACGCGCTGCGGCCTCCAGGGACACAGGGGACACAAGTGGCTGTGTGGCTTGCAGTGCCCGACCAGAGGGAGGGAGGTTGTCTGGCTGCAGAGGCACAGCCGGTGTCAGCCCTTCGGGGAACTGCCCGTGGATGCTTCGGGAATGGGGGCTGCCAACTCAGAACCCCCGTTCCCTGTGGCTGCAGCCAGCCAGGGGGCTCCAGGGTCGGGCGCGCCCGCGGGCCTGGGGGGCTTCTTGCCTGTGTGCAGGGCTTCTACGCACAAGGTGGCACCTCATCCCGGCCCAAGGGTGGTGGCAGGAACCCAGGAGGCGCTCGGGGACTCAGCAGGGCCCGCCCCTGGGGCCAGGGGTCTGGCAAGCTCCGGGGGCAAATGGACTACGGAAGCCGAGAGGGGCCCGTCCGCGCCAAAACCCAAAATGCGCTGCGGCCTCCAGGGACACAGGGGACACAAGTGGCTGTGTGGCTTGCAGTGCCCGACCAGAGGGAGGGAGGTTGTCTGGCTGCTGAGGCGCAGCCGGTGTCAGCCGTTCAGGGAATTGCCCGTGGATGCTTCGGGAATGGGGGCTGCCAACTCAGAACCCCCGTTCCCTGTGGCTGCAGCCAGCCAGGGGGCTCCAGGGTCGGGCGCGCCCGTGGGCCTAGGGGCTTCTTGCCTGTGTGCAGGGCTTCTACGCACAAGGTGGCACCACATCCCGGCCCAAGGGTGGTGGCAGGAACTCAGGAGGCGCTCGGGGACTCAGCAGGGCCCGCCCCTGGGGCAAGGGGTCTGGCAGGCTCCGGGGCAAATGGACTACGGAAGCCGAGAGGGGCCCGTCCGCGCCAAAACCCAAAACGCGCTGCGGCCTCCAGGGACACAGGGGACACAAGTGGCTGTGTGGCTTGCAGTGCCCGACCAGAGGGAGGGAGGTTGTCTGGCTGCTGAGGCGCAGCCGGTGTCAGCCCTTCGGGGAACTGCCCGTGGATGCTTCGGGAATGGGGGCTGCCAACTCAGAACCCCCGTTCCCTGTGGCTGCAGCCAGCAAGGGGGCTCCAGGTTCGGGCGCGCCCGCGGGCCTGGGGGGCTTCTTGCCTGTGTGCAGGGCTTCTACGCACAAGGTGGCACCTCATCCCGGCCCAAGGGTGGTGGCAGGAACCCAGGAGGCACTCGGGGACTCAGCAGGGCCCGCCCCTGGGGCCAGGGGTCTGGCAAAGCTCCGGGGGCAAATGGACTACGGAAGCCGAGAGGGGCCCGTCCGCGCCAAAACCCAAAACGCGCTGCGGCCTCCAGGGACACAGGGGACACAAGTGGCTGTGTGGCTTGCAGTGCCCGACCAGAGGGAGGGAGGTTGTCTGGCTGCTGAGGCGCAGCCGGTGTCAGCCCTTCGGGGAACTGCCCGTGGATGCTTCGGGAATGGGGGCTGCCAACTCAGAACCCCCGTTCCCTGTGGCTGCAGCCAGCCAGGGGGCTCCAGGGTCGGGTGCGCCGCGGGCCTGGGGGGCTTTTTGCCTGTGTGCAGGGCTTCTACGCACAAGGTGGCACCTCATCCCGGCCCAAGTGTGGTGGCAGGAACCCAGGTGGCGCTCAGGGACTCAGCAGGGCCTGCCCCTGGGGACAGCGGTCTGGCAGGCTCCGGGGGCAAATGGACTACGGAAGCCGAGAGGGGCCCGTCCGCGCCAAAACCCAAAACGCGCTGCGGCCTCCAGGGACACAGGGGACACAAGTGGCTGTGTGGCTTGCAGTGCCCGACCAGAGGGAGGGAGGTTGTCTGGCTGCTGAGGCGCAGCCGGTGTCAGCCCTTCGGGGAACTGCCCGTGGATGCTTCGGGAATGGGGGCTGCCAACTCAGAACCCCCATTCCCTGTGGCTGCAGCCAGCCAGGGGGCTCCAGGGTCGGGCGCGCCCGCGGGCCTGGGGGGCTTCTTGCCTGTGTGCAGGGCTTCTACGCACAAGGTGGCACCTCATCCCGGCCCAAGGGTGGTGGCAGGAACTCAGGAGGCGCTCGGGGACTCAGCAGGGCCCGCCTCTGGGGCCAGGGGTCTGGCAGGCTCCAGGGCAAATGGACTACGGAAGCCGAGAGGGGCCCGTCCACGCCAAAACCCAAAACGCGCTGCGGCCTCCAGGGACACAGGGGACACAAGTGGCTGTGTGGCTTGCAGTGCCCGACCAGAGGGAGGGAGGTTGTCTGGCTGCTGAGGCGCAGCCGGTGTCAGCCCTTCGGGGAACTGCCCGTGGATGCTTCGGGAATGGGGGCTGCCAACTCAGAACCCCCGTTCCCTGTGGCTGAAGCCAGCCAGGGGGCTCCAGGGTCGGGCGCGCCCGCGGGCCTAGGGGCTTCTTGCCTGTGTGCAGGGCTTCTACGCACAAGGTGGCACCACATCCCGGCCCAAGGGTGGTGGCAGGAACTCAGGAGGCGCTCGGGGACTCAGCAGGGCCCGCCCCTGGGGCAAGGGGTCTGGCAGGCTCCGGGGCAAATGGACTACGGAAGCCGAGAGGGGCCCGTCCGCGCCAAAACCCAAAACGCGCTGCGGCCTCCAGGGACACAGGGGACACAAGTGGCTGTGTGGCTTGCAGTGCCCGACCAGAGGGAGGGAGGTTGTCTGGCTGCTGAGGCGCAGCCGGTGTCAGCCCTTCGGGGAACTGCCCGTGGATGCTTCGGGAATGGGGGCTGCCAACTCAGAACCCCCGTTCCCTGTGGCTGCAGCCAGCCAGGGGGCTCCAGGGTCGGGCGCGCCCGCGGGCCTGGGGGGCTTCTTGCCTGTGTGCAGGGCTTCTACGCACAAGGTGGCACCACATCCCGGCCCAAGGGTGGTGGCAGGAACTCAGGAGGCACTCAGGGACTCAGCAGGGCCCGCCCCTGGGGCAAGGGGTCTGGCAGGCTCCGGGGCAAATGGACTACGGAAGCCGAAAGGGGCCCGTCCGCGCCAAAACCCAAAATGCGCTGCGGCCTCCAGGGACACAGGGGACACAAGTGGCTGTGTGGCTTGCAGTGCCCGACCAGAGGGAGGGAGGTTGTCTGGCTGCTGAGGCGCAGCCGGTGTCAGCCCTTCGGGGAACTGCCCGTGGATGCTTCGGGAATGGGGGCTGCCAACTCAGAACCCCCGTTCCCTGTGGCTGCAGCCAGCCAGGGGGCTCCAGGGTCGGGCGCGCCCGCGGGCCTGGGGGGCTTCTTGCCTGTGTGCAGGGCTTCTACGCACAAGGTGGCACCTCATCCCGGCCCAAGGGTGGTGGCAGGAACCCAGGAGGCGCTCGGGGACTCAGCAGGGCCTGCCCCTGGGGCCAGGGGTCTGGCAGGCTCCGGGGGCAAATGGACTACGGAAGCCGAGAGGGGCCCGTCCGCGCCAAAACCCAAAACGCGCTGCGGCCTCCAGGGACACAGGGGACACAAGTGGCTGTGTGGCTTGCAGTGCCCGACCAGAGGGAGGGAGGTTGTCTGGCTGCAGAGGCACAGCCGGTGTCAGCCCTTCGGGGAACTGCCCGTGGATGCTTCGGGAATGGGGGCTGCCAACTCAGAACCCCCGTTCCCTGTGGCTGCAGCCAGCCAGGGGGCTCCAGGGTCGGGCGCGCCCGCGGGCCTGGGGGGCTTCTTGCCTGTGTGCAGGTCTTCTACGCACAAGGTGGCACCTCATCCCGGCCCAAGGGTGGTGGCAGGAACCCAGGAGGCGCTCGGGGACTCAGCAGGGCCCGCCCCTGGGGCCAGGGGTCTGGCAAGCTCCGGGGGCAAATGGACTACGGAAGCCGAGAGGGGCCCGTCCGCGCCAAAACCCAAAATGCGCTGCGGCCTCCAGGGACACAGGGGACACAAGTGGCTGTGTGGCTTGCAGTGCCCGACCAGAGGGAGGGAGGTTGTCTGGCTGCTGAGGCGCAGCCGGTGTCAGCCGTTCAGGGAATTGCCCGTGGATGCTTCGGGAATGGGGGCTGCCAACTCAGAACCCCCGTTCCCTGTGGCTGCAGCCAGCCAGGGGGCTCCAGGGTCGGGCGCGCCCGTGGGCCTAGGGGCTTCTTGCCTGTGTGCAGGGCTTCTACGCACAAGGTGGCACCACATCCCGGCCCAAGGGTGGTGGCAGGAACTCAGGAGGCACTCCGGGACTCAGCAGGGCCCGCCCCTGGGGCAAGGGGTCTGGCAGGCTCCGGGGCAAATGGACTACGGAAGCCGAGAGGGGCCCGTCCGCGCCAAAACCCAAAACGCGCTGCGGCCTCCAGGGACACAGGGGACACAAGTGGCTGTGTGGCTTGCAGTGCCCGACCAGAGGGAGGGAGGTTGTCTGGCTGCTGAGGCGCAGCCGGTGTCAGCCCTTCGGGGAACTGCCCGTGGATGCTTCGGGAATGGGGGCTGCCAACTCAGAACCCCCATTCCCTGTGGCTGCAGCCAGCCAGGGGGCTCCAGGGTCGGGCGCGCCCGCGGGCCTGGGGGGCTTCTTGCCTGTGTGCAGGGCTTCTACGCACAAGGTGGCACCACATCCCGGCCCAAGGGTGGTGGCAGGAACTCAGGAGGCACTCAGGGACTCAGCAGGGCCCGCCCCTGGGGCCAGGGGTCTGGCAGGCTCCGGGGGCAAATGGACTACGGAAGCCGAGAGGGGCCCGTCCGCGCCAAAACCCAAAACGCGCTGCGGCCTCCAGGGACACAGGGGACACAAGTGGCTGTGTGGCTTGCAGTGCCCGACCAGAGGGACGGAGGTTGTCTGGCTGCAGAGGCACAGCCGGTGTCAGCCCTTCGGGGAACTGCCCGTGGATGCTTCGGGAATGGGGGCTGCCAACTCAGAACCCCCGTTCCCTGTGGCTGCAGCCAGCCAGGGGGCTCCAGGGTCGGGCGCGCCCGCGGGCCTGGGGGGCTTCTTGCCTGTGTGCAGGGCTGCTACGCACAAGGTGGCACCTCATCCCGGCCCAAGGGTGGTGGCAGGAACCCAGGAGGCGCTCGGGGACTCAGCAGGGCCCGCCCCTGGGGCCAGGGGTCTGGCAAGCTCCGGGGGCAAATGGACTACGGAAGCCGAGAGGGGCCCGTCCGCGCCAAAACCCAAAATGCGCTGCGGCCTCCAGGGACACAGGGGACACAAGTGGCTGTGTGGCTTGCAGTGCCCGACCAGAGGGAGGGAGGTTGTCTGGCTGCTGAGGCGCAGCCGGTGTCAGCCGTTCAGGGAATTGCCCGTGGATGCTTCGGGAATGGGGGCTGCCAACTCAGAACCCCCGTTCCCTGTGGCTGCAGCCAGCCAGGGGGCTCCAGGGTCGGGCGCGCCCGTGGGCCTAGGGGCTTCTTGCCTGTGTGCAGGGCTTCTACGCACAAGGTGGCACCACATCCCGGCCCAAGGGTGGTGGCAGGAACTCAGGAGGCACTCCGGGACTCAGCAGGGCCCGCCCCTGGGGCAAGGGGTCTGGCAGGCTCCGGGGCAAATGGACTACGGAAGCCGAGAGGGGCCCGTCCGCGCCAAAACCCAAAACGCGCTGCGGCCTCCAGGGACACAGGGGACACAAGTGGCTGTGTGGCTTGCAGTGCCCGACCAGAGGGAGGGAGGTTGTCTGGCTGCTGAGGCGCAGCCGGTGTCAGCCCTTCGGGGAACTGCCCGTGGATGCTTCGGGAATGGGGGCTGCCAACTCAGAACCCCCGTTCCCTGTGGCTGCAGCCAGCCAGGGGGCTCCAGGGTCGGGCGCGCCCGCGGGCCTGGGGGGCTTCTTGCCTGTGTGCAGGGCTTCTACGCACAAGGTGGCACCACATCCCGGCCCAAGGGTGGTGGCAGGAACTCAGGAGGCACTCAGGGACTCAGCAGGGCCTGCCCCTGGGGCAAGGGGTCTGGCAGGCTCCGGGGCAAATGGACTACGGAAGCCGAGAGGGGCCCGTCCGCGCCAAAACCCAAAACGCGCTGCGGCCTCCAGGGACACAGGGGACACAAGTGGCTGTGTGGCTTGCAGTGCCCGACCAGAGGGAGGGAGGTTGTCTGGCTGCTGAGGCGCAGCCGGTGTCAGCCCTTCGGGGAACTGCCCGTGGATGCTTCGGGAATGGGGGCTGCCAACTCAGAACCCCCGTTCCCTGTGGCTGCAGCCAGCCAGGGGGCTCCAGGGTCGGGCGCGCCCGCGGGCCTGGGGGGCTTCTTGCCTGTGTGCAGGGCTTCTACGCACAAGGTGGCACCACATCCCGGCCCAAGGGTGGTGGCAGGAACTCAGGAGGCACTCAGGGACTCAGCAGGGCCCGCCCCTGGGGCAAGGGGTCTGGTAGGCTCCGGGGGCAAATGGACTACGGAAGCCGAGAGGGGCCCGTCCGCGCCAAAACCCAAAATGCGCTGCGGCCTCCAGGGACACAGGGGACACAAGTGGCTGTGTGGCTTGCAGTGCCCGACCAGAGGGACGGAGGTTGTCTGGCTGCTGAGGCGCAGCCGGTGTCAGCCCTTCGGGGACCTGCCCGTGGATGCTTCGGGAATGGGGGCTGCCAACTCAGAACCCCCGTTCCCTGTGGCTGCAGCCAGCCAGGGGGCTCCAGGTTCGGGTGCGCCGCGGGCCTGGGGGGCTTCTTGCCTGTGTGCAGGGCTTCTACGCACAAGGTGGCACCACATCCCGGCCCAAGGGTGGTGGCAGGAACTCAGGAGGCACTCAGGGACTCAGCAGGGCCCGCCCCTGGGGCAAGGGGTCTGGCAGGCTCCGGGGCAAATGGACTACGGAAGCCGAAAGGGGCCCGTCCGCGCCAAAACCCAAAATGCGCTGCGGCCTCCAGGGACACAGGGGACACAAGTGGCTGTGTGGCTTGCAGTGCCCGACCAGAGGGAGGGAGGTTGTCTGGCTGCTGAGGCGCAGCCGGTGTCAGCCCTTCGGGGAACTGCCCGTGGATGCTTCGGGAATGGGGGCTGCCAACTCAGAACCCCCGTTCCCTGTGGCTGCAGCCAGCCAGGGGGCTCCAGGGTCGGGCGCGCCCGCGGGCCTGGGGGGCTTCTTGCCTGTGTGCAGGGCTTCTACGCACAAGGTGGCACCTCATCCCGGCCCAAGGGTGGTGGCAGGAACCCAGGAGACGCTCGGGGACTCAGCAGGGCCTGCCCCTGGGGCCAGGGGTCTGGCAGGCTCCGGGGGCAAATGGACTACGGAAGCCGAGAGGGGCCCGTCCGCGCCAAAACCCAAAACGCGCTGCGGCCTCCAGGGACACAGGGGACACAAGTGGCTGTGTGGCTTGCAGTGCCCGACCAGAGGGAGGGAGGTTGTCTGGCTGCAGAGGCACAGCCGGTGTCAGCCCTTCGGGGAACTGCCCGTGGATGCTTCGGGAATGGGGGCTGCCAACTCAGAACCCCCGTTCCCTGTGGCTGCAGCCAGCCAGGGGGCTCCAGGGTCGGGCGCGCCCGCGGGCCTGGGGGGCTTCTTGCCTGTGTGCAGGGCTTCTACGCACAAGGTGGCACCTCATCCCGGCCCAAGGGTGGTGGCAGGAACCCAGGAGGCGCTCGGGGACTCAGCAGGGCCCGCCCCTGGGGCCAGGGGTCTGGCAAGCTCCGGGGGCAAATGGACTACGGAAGCCGAGAGGGGCCCGTCCGCGCCAAAACCCAAAATGCGCTGCGGCCTCCAGGGACACAGGGGACACAAGTGGCTGTGTGGCTTGCAGTGCCCGACCAGAGGGAGGGAGGTTGTCTGGCTGCTGAGGCGCAGCCGGTGTCAGCCGTTCAGGGAATTGCCCGTGGATGCTTCGGGAATGGGGGCTGCCAACTCAGAACCCCCGTTCCCTGTGGCTGCAGCCAGCCAGGGGGCTCCAGGGTCGGGCGCGCCCGTGGGCCTAGGGGCTTCTTGCCTGTGTGCAGGGCTTCTACGCACAAGGTGGCACCACATCCCGGCCCAAGGGTGGTGGCAGGAACTCAGGAGGCACTCCGGGACTCAGCAGGGCCCGCCCCTGGGGCAAGGGGTCTGGCAGGCTCCGGGGCAAATGGACTACGGAAGCCGAGAGGGGCCCGTCCGCGCCAAAACCCAAAACGCGCTGCGGCCTCCAGGGACACAGGGGACACAAGTGGCTGTGTGGCTTGCAGTGCCCGACCAGAGGGAGGGAGGTTGTCTGGCTGCTGAGGCGCAGCCGGTGTCAGCCCTTCGGGGAACTGCCCGTGGATGCTTCGGGAATGGGGGCTGCCAACTCAGAACCCCCGTTCCCTGTGGCTGCAGCCAGCCAGGGGGCTCCAGGTTCGGGCGCGCCCGCGGGCCTGGGGGGCTTCTTGCCTGTGTGCAGGGCTTCTACGCACAAGGTGGCACCTCATCCCGGCCCAAGGGTGGTGGCAGGAACCCAGGAGGCACTCGGGGACTCAGCAGGGCCCGCCCCTGGGGCCAGGGGTCTGGCAAAGCTCCGGGGGCAAATGGACTACGGAAGCCGAGAGGGGCCCGTCCGCGCCAAAACCCAAAACGCGCTGCGGCCTCCAGGGACACAGGGGACACAAGTGGCTGTGTGAGTGGCTGTGTGGCTTGCAGTGCCCGACCAGAGGGAGGGAGGTTGTCTGGCTGCTGAGGCGCAGCCGGTGTCAGCCCTTCGGGGCACTGCCCATGGATGCTTCGGGAATGGGGGCTGCCAACTCAGAACCCCCATTCCCTGTGGCTGCAGCCAGCCAGGGGGCTCCAGGGTCGGGCGCGCCCGCGGGCCTGGGGGGCTTCTTGCCTGTGTGCAGGGCTTCTACGCACAAGGTGGCACCTCATCCCGGCCCAAGGGTGGTGGCAGGAACTCAGGAGGCGCTCGGGAACTCAGCAGGGCACCCCCCTGGGGCCAGGGGTCTGGCAGGCTCCGGGGCAAATGGACTATGGAAGCCGAGAGGGGCCCGTCCGCGCCAAAACCCAAAACGCGCTGCGGCCTCCAGGGACAAAGGGGACACAAGTGGCTGTGTGGCTTGCAGTGCCCGACCAGAGGGAGGGAGGTTGTCTGGCTGCTGAGGCGCAGCCGGTGTCAGCCCTTCGGGGAACTGCCCGTGGATGCTTCGGGAATGGGGGCTGCCAACTCAGAACCCCCGTTCCCTGTGGCTGCAGCCAGCCAGGGGGCTCCAGGGTCGGGCGCGCCCGCGGGCCTGGGGGGCTTCTTGCCTGTGTGCAGGGCTTCTACGCACAAGGTGGCACCTCATCCCGGCCCAAGGGTGGTGGCAGGAACTCAGGAGGCGCTCGGGGACTCAGCAGGGCCCGCCTCTGGGGCCAGGGGTCTGGCAGGCTCCGGGGCAAATGGACTACGGAAGCCGAGAGGGGCCCGTCCGCGCCAAAACCCAAAACGCGCTGCGGCCTCCAGGGACACAGGGGACACAAGTGGCTGTGTGGCTTGCAGTGCCCGACCAGAGGGAGGGAGGTTGTCTGGCTGCTGAGGCGCAGCCGGTGTCAGCCCTTCGGGGAACTGCCCGTGGATGCTTCGGGAATGGGGGCTGCCAACTCAGAACCCCCGTTCCCTGTGGCTGCAGCCAGCCAGGGGGCTCCAGGGTCGGGCGCGCCCGCGGGCCTGGGGGGCTTCTTGCCTGTGTGCAGGGCTTCTACGCACAAGGTGGCACCTCATCCCGGCCCAAGGGTGGTGGCAGGAACTCAGGAGGCGCTCGGGAACTCAGCAGGGCCCGCCCCTGGGGCCAGGGTTCTGGCAGGCTCCGGGGGCAAATGGACTACGGAAGCCGAGAGGGGCCCGTCCGCGCCAAAACCCAAAACGCGCTGCGGCCTCCAGGGACACAGGGGACACAAGTGGCTGTGTGGCTTGCAGTGCCCGACCAGAGGGAGGGAGGTTGTCTGGCTGCTGAGGCGCAGCCGGTGTCAGCCCTTCGGGGAACTGCCCGTGGATGCTTCGGGAATGGGGGCTGCCAACTCAGAACCCCCGTTCCCTGTGGCTGCAGCCAGCCAGGGGGCTCCAGGGTCGGGCGCGCCCGCGGGCCTGGGGGGCTTCTTGCCTGTGTGCAGGGCTTCTACGCACAAGGTGGCACCTCATCCCGGCCCAAGGGTGGTGGCAGGAACTCAGGAGGCGCTCGGGAACTCAGCAGGGCCCGCCCCTGGGGCAAGGGGTCTGGCAGGCTCCGGGGGCAAATGGACTACGGAAGCCGAGAGGGGCCCGTCCGCGCCAAAACCCAAAACGCGCTGTGGCCTCCAGGGACACAGGGGACACAAGTGGCTGTGTGGCTTGCAGTGCCCGACCAGAGGGAGGGAGGTTGTCTGGCTGCTGATGCGCAGCCGGTGTCAGCCCTTCGGGGAACTGCCCGTGGATGCTTCGGGAATGGGGGCTGCCAACTCAGAACCCCCGTTCCCTGTGGCTGCAGCCAGCCAGGGGGCTCCAGGGTCGGGCGCGCCCGCGGGCCTGGGGGGCTTCTTGCCTGTGTGCAGGGCTTCTACGCACAAGGTGGCACCTCATCCCGGCCCAAGGGTGGTGGCAGGAACTCAGGAGGCGCTCGGGGACTCAGCAGGGCCCGCCCCTGGGGCAAGGGGTCTGGCAGGCTCCGGGGCAAATGGACTACGGAAGCCGAGAGGGGCCCGTCCGCGCCAAAACCCAAAACGCGCTGCGGCCTCCAGGGACAAAGGGGACACAAGTGGCTGTGTGGCTTGCAGTGCCCGACCAGAGGGAGGTTGTCTGGCTGCTGAGGCGCAGCCGGTGTCAGCCCTTCGGGGAACTGCCCGTGGATGCTTCGGGAATGGGGGCTGCCAACTCAGAACCCCCGTTCCCTGTGGCTGCAGCCAGCCAGGGGGCTCCAGGGTCGGGCGCGCCCGCGGGCCTGGGGGGCTTCTTGCCTGTGTGCAGGGCTTCTACGCACAAGGTGGCACCTCATCCCGGCCCAAGGGTGGTGGCAGGAACTCAGGAGGCGCTCGGGGACTCAGCAGGGCCCGCCTCTGGGGCCAGGGGTCTGGCAGGCTCCAGGGCAAATGGACTACGGAAGCCGAGAGGGGCCCGTCCACGCCAAAACCCAAAACGCGCTGCGGCCTCCAGGGACACAGGGGACACAAGTGGCTGTGTGGCTTGCAGTGCCCGACCAGAGGGAGGGAGGTTGTCTGGCTGCTGAGGCGCAGCCGGTGTCAGCCCTTCGGGGAACTGCCCGTGGATGCTTCGGGAATGGGGGCTGCCAACTCAGAACCCCCGTTCCCTGTGGCTGCAGCCAGCCAGGGGGCTCCAGGGTCGGGCGCGCCCGCGGGCCTGGGGGGCTTCTTGCCTGTGTGCAGGGCTTCTACGCACAAGGTGGCACCTCATCCCGGCCCAAGGGTGGTGGCAGGAACTCAGGAGGCGCTCGGGGACTCAGCAGGGCCCGCCTCTGGGGCCAGGGGTCTGGCAGGCTCCGGGGCAAATGGACTATGGAAGCCGAGAGGGGCCCGTCCGCGCCAAAACCCAAAACGCGCTGCGGCCTCCAGGGACAAAGGGGACACAAGTGGCTGTGTGGCTTGCAGTGCCCGACCAGAGGGAGGGAGGTTGTCTGGCTGCTGAGGCGCAGCCGGTGTCAGCCCTTCGGGGAACTGCCCGTGGATGCTTCGGGAATGGGGGCTGCCAACTCAGTACCCCCGTTCCCTGTGGCTGCAGCCAGCCAGGGGGCTCCAGGGTCGGGCGCGCCCGCGGGCCTGGGGGGCTTCTTGCCTGTGTGCAGGGCTTCTACGCACAAGGTGGCACCTCATCCCGGCCCAAGGGTGGTGGCAGGAACTCAGGAGGCGCTCGGGGACTCAGCAGGGCCCGCCTCTGGGGCCAGGGGTCTGGCAGGCTCCGGGGCAAATGGACTACGGAAGCCGAGAGGGGCCCGTCCGCGCCAAAACCCAAAACGCGCTGCGGCCTCCAGGGACAAAGGGGACACAAGTGGCTGTGTGGCTTGCAGTGCCCGACCAGAGGGAGGGAGGTTGTCTGGCTGCTGAGGCGCAGCCCGTGTCAGCCCTTCGGGGAACTGCCCGTGGATGCTTCGGGAATGGGGGCTGCCAACTCAGAACCCCCGTTCCCTGTGGCTGCAGCCAGCCAGGGGGCTCCAGGGTCGGGCGCGCCCGCGGGCCTGGGGGGCTTCTTGCCTGTGTGCAGGGCTTCTACGCACAAGGTGGCACCTCATCCCGGCCCAAGGGTGGTGGCAGGAACTCAGGAGGCGCTCGGGGACTCAGCAGGGCCCGCCTCTGGGGCCAGGGGTCTGGCAGGCTCCAGGGCAAATGGACTACGGAAGCCGAGAGGGGCCCGTCCACGCCAAAACCCAAAACGCGCTGCGGCCTCCAGGGACACAGGGGACACAAGTGGCTGTGTGGCTTGCAGTGCCCGACCAGAGGGAGGGAGGTTGTCTGGCTGCTGAGGCGCAGCCGGTGTCAGCCCTTCGGGGAACTGCCCATGGATGCTTCGGGAATGGGGTTGCCAACTCAGTACCCCCGTTCCCTGTGGCTGCAGCCAGCCAGGGGGCTCCAGGGTCGGGCGCGCCCGCGGGCCTGGGGGGCTTCTTGCCTGTGTGCAGGGCTTCTACGCACAAGGTGGCACCTCATCCCGGCCCAAGGGTGGTGGCAGGAACTCAGGAGGCGCTTGGGGACCCAGCAGGGCCCGCCTCTGGGGCAAGGGGTCTGGCAGGCTCCGGGGCAAATGGACTACGGAAGCCGAGAGGGGCCCGTCCGCGCCAAAACCCAAAACGCGCTGCGGCCTCCAGGGACAAAGGGGACACAAGTGGCTGTGTGGCTTGCAGTGCCCGACCAGAGGGAGGGAGGTTGTCTGGCTGCTGAGGCGCAGCCGGTGTCAGCCCTTCGGGGCACTGCCCATGGATGCTTCGGGAATGGGGGCTGCCAACTCAGAACCCCCGTTCCCTGTGGCTGCAGCCAGCCAGGGGGCTCCAGGGTCGGGCGCGCCCGCGGGCCTGGGGGGCTTCTTGCCTGTGTGCAGGGCTTCTACGCACAAGGTGGCACCTCATCCCGGCCCAAGGGTGGTGGCAGGAACTCAGGAGGCGCTCGGGAACTCAGCAGGGCACCCCCCTGGGGCCAGGGGTCTGGCAGGCTCCGGGGCAAATGGACTATGGAAGCCGAGAGGGGCCCGTCCGCGCCAAAACCCAAAACGCGCTGCGGCCTCCAGGGACAAAGGGGACACAAGTGGCTGTGTGGCTTGCAGTGCCCGACCAGAGGGAGGGAGGTTGTCTGGCTGCTGAGGCGCAGCCGGTGTCAGCCCTTCGGGGAACTGCCCGTGGATGCTTCGGGAATGGGGGCTGCCAACTCAGAACCCCCGTTCCCTGTGGCTGCAGCCAGCCAGGGGGCTCCAGGGTCGGGCGCGCCCGCGGGCCTGGGGGGCTTCTTGCCTGTGTGCAGGGCTTCTACGCACAAGGTGGCACCTCATCCCGGCCCAAGGGTGGTGGCAGGAACTCAGGAGGCGCTCGGGGACTCAGCAGGGCCCGCCTCTGGGGCCAGGGGTCTGGCAGGCTCCGGGGCAAATGGACTACGGAAGCCGAGAGGGGCCCGTCCGCGCCAAAACCCAAAACGCGCTGCGGCCTCCAGGGACACAGGGGACACAAGTGGCTGTGTGGCTTGCAGTGCCTGACCAGAGGGAGGGAGGTTGTCTGGCTGCTGAGGCGCAGCCGGTGTCAGCCCTTCGGGGAACTGCCCATGGATGCTTCGGGAATGGGGGCTGCCAACTCAGAACCCCCGTTCCCTGTGGCTGCAGCCAGCCAGGGGGCTCCAGGGTCGGGCGCGCCCGCGGGCCTGGGGGGCTTCTTGCCTGTGTGCAGGGCTTCTACGCACAAGGTGGCACCTCATCCCGGCCCAAGGGTGGTGGCAGGAACTCAGGAGGCGCTCGGGAACTCAGCAGGGCCCGCCCCTGGGGCCAGGGTTCTGGCAGGCTCCGGGGGCAAATGGACTACGGAAGCCGAGAGGGGCCCGTCCGCGCCAAAACCCAAAACGCGCTGCGGCCTCCAGGGACACAGGGGACACAAGTGGCTGTGTGGCTTGCAGTGCCCGACCAGAGGGAGGGAGGTTGTCTGGCTGCTGAGGCGCAGCCGGTGTCAGCCCTTCGGGGAACTGCCCGTGGATGCTTCGGGAATGGGGGCTGCCAACTCAGAACCCCCGTTCCCTGTGGCTGCAGCCAGCCAGGGGGCTCCAGGGTCGGGCGCGCCCGCGGGCCTGGGGGGCTTCTTGCCTGTGTGCAGGGCTTCTACGCACAAGGTGGCACCTCATCCCGGCCCAAGGGTGGTGGCAGGAACTCAGGAGGCGCTCGGGAACTCAGCAGGGCCCGCCCCTGGGGCAAGGGGTCTGGCAGGCTCCGGGGGCAAATGGACGACGGAAGCCGAGAGGGGCCCGTCCGCGCCAAAACCCAAAACGCGCTGCGGCCTCCAGGGACACAGGGGACACAAGTGGCTGTGTGGCTTGCAGTGCCCGACCAGAGGGAGGGAGGTTGTCTGGCTGCTGATGCGCAGCCGGTGTCAGCCCTTCGGGGAACTGCCCGTGGATGCTTCGGGAATGGGGGCTGCCAACTCAGAACCCCCGTTCCCTGTGGCTGCAGCCAGCCAGGGGGCTCCAGGGTCGGGCGCGCCCGCGGGCCTGGGGGGCTTCTTGCCTGTGTGCAGGGCTTCTACGCACAAGGTGGCACCTCATCCCGGCCCAAGGGTGGTGGCAGGAACTCAGGAGGCGCTCGGGGACTCAGCAGGGCCCGCCCCTGGGGCCAGGGGTCTGGCAGGCTCCGGGGCAAATGGACTACGGAAGCTGAGAGGGGCCCGTCCGCGCCAAAACCCAAAACGCGCTGCGGCCTCCAGGGACAAAGGGGACACAAGTGGCTGTGTGGCTTGCAGTGCCCGACCAGAGGGAGGTTGTCTGGCTGCTGAGGCGCAGCCGGTGTCAGCCCTTCGGGGAACTGCCCGTGGATGCTTCGGGAATGGGGGCTGCCAACTCAGAACCCCCGTTCCCTGTGGCTGCAGCCAGCCAGGGGGCTCCAGGGTCGGGCGCGCCCGCGGGCCTGGGGGGCTTCTTGCCTGTGTGCAGGGCTTCTACGCACAAGGTGGCACCTCATCCCGGCCCAAGGGTGGTGGCAGGAACTCAGGAGGCGCTCGGGGACTCAGCAGGGCCCGCCTCTGGGGCCAGGGGTCTGGCAGGCTCCAGGGCAAATGGACTACGGAAGCCGAGAGGGGCCCGTCCACGCCAAAACCCAAAACGCGCTGCGGCCTCCAGGGACACAGGGGACACAAGTGGCTGTGTGGCTTGCAGTGCCCGACCAGAGGGAGGGAGGTTGTCTGGCTGCTGAGGCGCAGCCGGTGTCAGCCCTTCGGGGAACTGCCCGTGGATGCTTCGGGAATGGGGGCTGCCAACTCAGAACCCCCGTTCCCTGTGGCTGCAGCCAGCCAGGGGGCTCCAGGGTCGGGCGCGCCCGCGGGCCTGGGGTCTTCTTGCCTGTGTGCAGGGCTTCTACGCACAAGGTGGCACCTCATCCCGGCCCAAGGGTGGTGGCAGGAACTCAGGAGGCGCTCGGGGACTCAGCAGGGCCCGCCTCTGGGGCCAGGGGTCTGGCAGGCTCCGGGGCAAATGGACTACGGAAGCCGAGAGGGGCCCGTCCGCGCCAAAACCCAAAACGCGCTGCGGCCTCCAGGGACAAAGGGGACACAAGTGGCTGTGTGGCTTGCAGTGCCCGACCAGAGGGAGGGAGGTTGTCTGGCTGCTGAGGCGCAGCCGGTGTCAGCCCTTCGGGGAACTGCCCGTGGATGCTTCGGGAATGGGGGCTGCCAACTCAGAACCCCCGTTCCCTGTGGCTGCAGCCAGCCAGGGGGCTCCAGGGTCGGGCGCGCCCGCGGGCCTGGGGGGCTTCTTGCCTGTGTGCAGGGCTTCTACGCACAAGGTGGCACCTCATCCCGGCCCAAGGGTGGTGGCAGGAACTCAGGAGGCGCTCGGGGACTCAGCAGGGCCCGCCTCTGGGGCCAGGGGTCTGGCAGGCTCCAGGGCAAATGGACTACGGAAGCCGAGAGGGGCCCGTCCACGCCAAAACCCAAAACGCGCTGCGGCCTCCAGGGACACAGGGGACACAAGTGGCTGTGTGGCTTGCAGTGCCCGACCAGAGGGAGGGAGGTTGTCTGGCTGCTGAGGCGCAGCCGGTGTCAGCCCTTCGGGGAACTGCCCGTGGATGCTTCGGGAATGGGGTTGCCAACTCAGTACCCCCGTTCCCTGTGGCTGCAGCCAGCCAGGGGGCTCCAGGGTCGGGCGCGCCCGCGGGCCTGGGGGGCTTCTTGCCTGTGTGCAGGGCTTCTACGCACAAGGTGGCACCTCATCCCGGCCCAAGGGTGGTGGCAGGAACTCAGGAGGCGCTTGGGGACCCAGCAGGGCCCGCCTCTGGGGCCAGGGGTCTGGCAGGCTCCGGGGCAAATGGACTACGGAAGCCGAGAGGGGCCCGTCCGCGCCAAAACCCAAAACGCGCTGCGGCCTCCAGGGACAAAGGGGACACAAGTGGCTGTGTGGCTTGCAGTGCCCGACCAGAGGGAGGGAGGTTGTCTGGCTGCTGAGGCGCAGCCGGTGTCAGCCCTTCGGGGAACTGCCCGTGGATGCTTCGGGAATGGGGTTGCCAACTCAGTACCCCCGTTCCCTGTGGCTGCAGCCAGCCAGGGGGCTCCAGGGTCGGGCGCGCCCGCGGGCCTGGGGGGCTTCTTGCCTGTGTGCAGGGCTTCTACGCACAAGGTGGCACCTCATCCCGGCCCAAGGGTGGTGGCAGGAACTCAGGAGGCGCTTGGGAACCCAGCAGGGCCCGCCTCTGGGGCCAGGGGTCTGGCAGGCTCCGGGGCAAATGGACTACGGAAGCCGAGAGGGGCCCGTCCACGCCAAAACCCAAAACGCGCTGCGGCCTCCAGGGACACAGGGGACACAAGTGGCTGTGTGGCTTGCAGTGCCCGACCAGAGGGAGGGAGGTTGTCTGGCTGCTGATGCGCAGCCGGTGTCAGCCCTTCGGGGAACTGCCCGTGGATGCTTCGGGAATGGGGGCTGCCAACTCAGAACCCCCGTTCCCTGTGGCTGCAGCCAGCCAGGGGGCTCCAGGGTCGGGCGCGCCCGCGGGCCTGGGGGGCTTCTTGCCTGTGTGCAGGGCTTCTACGCACAAGGTGGCACCTCATCCCGGCCCAAGGGTGGTGGCAGGAACTCAGGAGGCGCTCGGGGACTCAGCAGGGCCCGCCTCTGGGGCCAGGGGTCTGGCAGGCTCCGGGGCAAATGGACTATGGAAGCCGAGAGGGGCCCGTCCGCGCCAAAACCCAAAACGCGCTGCGGCCTCCAGGGACAAAGGGGACACAAGTGGCTGTGTGGCTTGCAGTGCCCGACCAGAGGGAGGGAGGTTGTCTGGCTGCTGAGGCGCAGCCGGTGTCAGCCCTTCGGGGAACTGCCCATGGATGCTTCGGGAATGGGGGCTGCCAACTCAGAACCCCCGTTCCCTGTGGCTGCAGCCAGCCAGGGGGCTCCAGGGTCGGGCGCGCCCGCGGGCCTGGGGGGCTTCTTGCCTGTGTGCAGGGCTTCTACGCACAAGGTGGCACCTCATCCCGGCCCAAGGGTGGTGGCAGGAACTCAGGAGGCGCTCGGGGACTCAGCAGGGCCCGCCTCCGGGGCCAGGGGTCTGGCAGGCTCCAGGGCAAATGGACTACGGAAGCCGAGAGGGGCCCGTCCACGCCAAAACCCAAAACGCGCTGCGGCCTCCAGGGACACAGGGGACACAAGTGGCTGTGTGGCTTGCAGTGCCCGACCAGAGGGAGGGAGGTTGTCTGGCTGCTGAGGCGCAGCCGGTGTCAGCCCTTCGGGGAACTGCCCGTGGATGCTTCGGGAATGGGGGCTGCCAACTCAGTACCCCCGTTCCCTGTGGCTGCAGCCAGCCAGGGGGCTCCAGGGTCGGGCGCGCCCGCGGGCCTGGGGGGCTTCTTGCCTGTGTGCAGGGCTTCTACGCACAAGGTGGCACCTCATCCCGGCCCAAGGGTGGTGGCAGGAACTCAGGAGGCGCTCGGGGACTCAGCAGGGCCCGCCTCTGGGGCCAGGGGTCTGGCAGGCTCCGGGGCAAATGGACTACGGAAGCCGAGAGGGGCCCGTCCGCGCCAAAACCCAAAACGCGCTGCGGCCTCCAGGGACAAAGGGGACACAAGTGGCTGTGTTGCTTGCAGTGCCCGACCAGAGGGAGGGAGGTTGTCTGGCTGCTGAGGCGCAGCCGGTGTCAGCCCTTCGGGGAACTGCCCGTGGATGCTTCGGGAATGGGGGCTGCCAACTCAGAACCCCCGTTCCCTGTGGCTGCAGCCAGCCAGGGGGCTCCAGGGTCGGGCGCGCCCGCGGGCCTGGGGGGCTTCTTGCCTGTGTGCAGGGCTTCTACGCACAAGGTGGCACCTCATCCCGGCCCAAGGGTGGTGGCAGGAACTCAGGAGGCGCTCGGGAACTCAGCAGGGCCCCCCCCTGGGGCCAGGGGTCTGGCAGGCTCCGGGGGCAAATGGACTACGGAAGCCGAGAGGGGCCCGTCCGCGCCAAAACCCAAAACGCGCTGCGGCCTCCAGGGACACAGGGGACACAAGTGGCTGTGTGGCTTGCAGTGCCCGACCAGAGGGAGGGAGGTTGTCTGGCTGCAGAGGCACAGCCGGTATCAGCCCTTCGGGGAACTGCCCGTGGATGCTTCGGGAATGGGGGCTGCCAACTCAGAACCCCCGTTCCCTGTGGCTGCAGCCAGCCAGGGGGCTCCAGGGTCGGGCGCGCCCGCGGGCCTGGGGGGCTTCTTGCCTGTGTGCAGGGCTTCTACGCACAAGGTGGCACCTCATCCCGGCCCAAGGGTGGTGGCAGGAACTCAGGAGGCGCTCGGGGACTCAGCAGGGCCCGCCTCTGGGGCCAGGGGTCTGGCAGGCTCCAGGGCAAATGGACTACGGAAGCCGAGAGGGGCCCGTCCACGCCAAAACCCAAAACGCGCTGCGGCCTCCAGGGACACAGGGGACACAAGTGGCTGTGTGGCTTGCAGTGCCCGACCAGAGGGAGGGAGGTTGTCTGGCTGCTGAGGCGCAGCCGGTGTCAGCCCTTCGGGGAACTTCCCGTGGATGCTTCGGGAATGGGGGCTGCCAACTCAGTACCCCCGTTCCCTGTGGCTGCAGCCAGCCAGGGGGCTCCAGGGTCGGGCGCGCCCGCGGGCCTGGGGGGCTTCTTGCCTGTGTGCAGGGCTTCTACGCACAAGGTGGCACCTCATCCCGGCCCAAGGGTGGTGGCAGGAACTCAGGAGGCGCTCGGGGACTCAGCAGGGCCCGCCTCTGGGGCCAGGGGTCTGGCAGGCTCCGGGGCAAATGGACTACGGAAGCCGAGAGGGGCCCGTCCGTGCCAAAACCCAAAACGCGCTGCGGCCTCCAGGGACACAGGGGACACAAGTGGCTGTGTGGCTTGCAGTGCCTGACCAGAGGGAGGGAGGTTGTCTGGCTGCTGAGGCGCAGCCGGTGTCAGCCCTTCGGGGAACTGCCCATGGATGCTTCGGGAATGGGGGCTGCCAACTCAGAACCCCCGTTCCCTGTGGCTGCAGCCAGCCAGGGGGCTCCAGGGTCGGGCGCGCCCGCGGGCCTGGGGGGCTTCTTGCCTGTGTGCAGGGCTTCTACGCACAAGGTGGCACCTCATCCCGGCCCAAGGGTGGTGGCAGGAACTCAGGAGGCGCTCGGGAACTCAGCAGGGCCCGCCCCTGGGGCCAGGGTTCTGGCAGGCTCCGGGGGCAAATGGACTACGGAAGCCGAGAGGGGCCCGTCCGCGCCAAAACCCAAAACGCGCTGCGGCCTCCAGGGACACAGGGGACACAAGTGGCTGTGTGGCTTGCAGTGCCCGACCAGAGGGAGGGAGGTTGTCTGGCTGCTGAGGCGCAGCCGGTGTCAGCCCTTCGGGGAACTGCCCGTGGATGCTTCGGGAATGGGGGCTGCCAACTCAGAACCCCCGTTCCCTGTGGCTGCAGCCAGCCAGGGGGCTCCAGGGTCGGGCGCGCCCGCGGGCCTGGGGGGCTTCTTGCCTGTGTGCAGGGCTTCTACGCACAAGGTGGCACCTCATCCCGGCCCAAGGGTGGTGGCAGGAACTCAGGAGGCGCTCGGGAACTCAGCAGGGCCCGCCCCGGGGCAAGGGGTCTGGCAGGCTCCGGGGGCAAATGGACTACGGAAGCCGAGAGGGGCCCGTCCGCGCCAAAACCCAAAACGCGCTGTGGCCTCCAGGGACACAGGGGACACAAGTGGCTGTGTGGCTTGCAGTGCCCGACCAGAGGGAGGGAGGTTGTCTGGCTGCTGATGCGCAGCCGGTGTCAGCCCTTCGGGGAACTGCCCGTGGATGCTTCGGGAATGGGGGCTGCCAACTCAGAACCCCCGTTCCCTGTGGCTGCAGCCAGCCAGGGGGCTCCAGGGTCGGGCGCGCCCGCGGGCCTGGGGGGCTTCTTGCCTGTGTGCAGGGCTTCTACGCACAAGGTGGCACCTCATCCCGGCCCAAGGGTGGTGGCAGGAACTCAGGAGGCGCTCGGGGACTCAGCAGGGCCCGCCCCTGGGGCCAGGGGTCTGGCAGGCTCCGGGGCAAATGGACTACGGAAGCTGAGAGGGGCCCGTCCGCGCCAAAACCCAAAACGCGCTGCGGCCTCCAGGGACAAAGGGGACACAAGTGGCTGTGTGGCTTGCAGTGCCCGACCAGAGGGAGGTTGTCTGGCTGCTGAGGCGCAGCCGGTGTCAGCCCTTCGGGGAACTGCCCGTGGATGCTTCGGGAATGGGGGCTGCCAACTCAGAACCCCCGTTCCCTGTGGCTGCAGCCAGCCAGGGGGCTCCAGGGTCGGGCGCGCCCGCGGGCCTGGGGGGCTTCTTGCCTGTGTGCAGGGCTTCTACGCACAAGGTGGCACCTCATCCCGGCCCAAGGGTGGTGGCAGGAACTCAGGAGGCGCTCGGGGACTCAGCAGGGCCCGCCTCTGGGGCCAGGGGTCTGGCAGGCTCCAGGGCAAATGGACTACGGAAGCCGAGAGGGGCCCGTCCACGCCAAAACCCAAAACGCGCTGCGGCCTCCAGGGACACAGGGGACACAAGTGGCTGTGTGGCTTGCAGTGCCCGACCAGAGGGAGGGAGGTTGTCTGGCTGCTGATGCGCAGCCGGTGTCAGCCCTTCGGGGAACTGCCCGTGGATGCTTCGGGAATGGGGGCTGCCAACTCAGAACCCCCGTTCCCTGTGGCTGCAGCCAGCCAGGGGGCTCCAGGGTCGGGCGCGCCCGCGGGCCTGGGGGGCTTCTTGCCTGTGTGCAGGGCTTCTACGCACAAGGTGGCACCTCATCCCGGCCCAAGGGTGGTGGCAGGAACTCAGGAGGCGCTCGG
Organism: Lepus europaeus; assembly: GCF_033115175.1. Taxonomy (NCBI): domain Eukaryota; kingdom Metazoa; phylum Chordata; class Mammalia; order Lagomorpha; family Leporidae; genus Lepus; species Lepus europaeus. Next base: position 54,771 of record NW_026909274.1, read on the forward strand.
GGACTCAGCAGGGCCCGCCTCTGGGGCCAGGGGTCTGGCAGGCTCCAGGGCAAATGGACTACGGAAGCCGAGAGGGGCCCGTCCACGCCAAAACCCAAAACGCGCTGCGGCCTCCAGGGACACAGGGGACACAAGTGGCTGTGTGGCTTGCAGTGCCCGACCAGAGGGAGGGAGGTTGTCTGGCTGCTGAGGCGCAGCCGGTGTCAGCCCTTCGGGGAACTGCCCGTGGATGCTTCGGGAATGGGGGCTGCCAACTCAGTACCCCCGTTCCCTGTGGCTGCAGCCAGCCAGGGGGCTCCAGGGTCGGGCGCGCCCGCGGGCCTGGGGGGCTTCTTGCCTGTGTGCAGGGCTTCTACGCACAAGGTGGCACCTCATCCCGGCCCAAGGGTGGTGGCAGGAACTCAGGAGGCGCTCGGGGACTCAGCAGGGCCCGCCTCTGGGGCCAGGGGTCTGGCAGGCTCCGGGGCAAATGGACTACGGAAGCCGAGAGGGGCCCGTCCGCGCCAAAACCCAAAACGCGCTGCGGCCTCCAGGGACAAAGGGGACACAAGTGGCTGTGTGGCTTGCAGTGCCCGACCAGAGGGAGGGAGGTTGTCTGGCTGCTGAGGCGCAGCCGGTGTCAGCCCTTCGGGGAACTGCCCGTGGATGCTTCGGGAATGGGGGCTGCCAACTCAGAACCCCCGTTCCCTGTGGCTGCAGCCAGCCAGGGGGCTCCAGGGTCGGGCGCGCCCGCGGGCCTGGGGGGCTTCTTGCCTGTGTGCAGGGCTTCTACGCACAAGGTGGCACCTCATCCCGGCCCAAGGGTGGTGGCAGGAACTCAGGAGGCGCTCGGGAACTCAGCAGGGCCCCCCCCTGGGGTCAGGGGTCTGGCAGGCTCCGGGGGCAAATGGACTACGGAAGCCGAGAGGGGCCCGTCCGCGCCAAAACCCAAAACGCGCTGCGGCCTCCAGGGACACAGGGGACACAAGTGGCTGTGTGGCTTGCAGTGCCCGACCAGAGGGAGGGAGGTTGTCTGGCTGCAGAGGCACAGCCGGTATCAGCCCTTCGGGGAACTGCCCGTGGATGCTTCGGGAATGGGGGCTGCCAACTCAGAACCCCCGTTCCCTGTGGCTGCAGCCAGCCAGGGGGCTCCAGGGTCGGGCGCGCCCGCGGGCCTGGGGGGCTTCTTGCCTGTGTGCAGGGCTTCTACGCACAAGGTGGCACCTCATCCCGGCCCAAGGGTGGTGGCAGGAACCCAGGAGGCGCTCGGGGACTCAGCAGGGCCCGCCCCTGGGGCCAGGGGTCTGGTAGGCTCCGGGGGCAAATGGACTACGGAAGCCGAGAGGGGCCCGTCCGCGCCAAAACCCAAAACGCGCTGCGGCCTCCAGGGACACAGGGGACACAAGTGGCTGTGTGGCTTGCAGTGCCCGACCAGAGGGAGGGAGGTTGTCTGGCTGCTGATGCGCAGCCGGTGTCAGCCCTTCGGGGAACTGCCCGTGGATGCTTCGGGAATGGGGGCTGCCAACTCAGAACCCCCGTTCCCTGTGGCTGCAGCCAGCCAGGGGGCTCCAGGGTCGGGCGCGCCCGCGGGCCTGGGGGGCTTCTTGCCTGTGTGCAGGGCTTCTACGCACAAGGTGGCACCTCATCCCGGCCCAAGGGTGGTGGCAGGAACTCAGGAGGCGCTCGGGGACTCAGCAGGGCCCGCCTCTGGGGCCAGGGGTCTGGCAGGCTCCGGGGCAAATGGACTACGGAAGCCGAGAGGGGCCCGTCCGCGCCAAAACCCAAAACGCGCTGCGGCCTCCAGGGACAAAGGGGACACAAGTGGCTGTGTGGCTTGCAGTGCCCGACCAGAGGGAGGGAGGTTGTCTGGCTGCTGAGGCGCAGCCGGTGTCAGCCCTTCGGGGAACTGCCCATGGATGCTTCGGGAATGGGGGCTGCCAACTCAGAACCCCCGTTCCCTGTGGCTGCAGCCAGCCAGGGGGCTCCAGGGTCGGGCGCGCCCGCGGGCCTGGGGGGCTTCTTGCCTGTGTGCAGGGCTTCTACGCACAAGGTGGCACCTCATCCCGGCCCAAGGGTGGTGGCAGGAACTCAGGAGGCGCTCGGGGACTCAGCAGGGCCCGCCTCTGGGGCCAGGGGTCTGGCAGGCTCCAGGGCAAATGGACTACGGAAGCCGAGAGGGGCCCGTCCACGCCAAAACCCAAAACGCGCTGCGGCCTCCAGGGACACAGGGGACACAAGTGGCTGTGTGGCTTGCAGTGCCCGACCAGAGGGAGGGAGGTTGTCTGGCTGCTGAGGCGCAGCCGGTGTCAGCCCTTCGGGGAACTGCCCGTGGATGCTTCGGGAATGGGGGCTGCCAACTCAGAACCCCCGTTCCCTGTGGCTGCAGCCAGCCAGGGGGCTCCAGGGTCGGGCGCGCCCGCGGGCCTAGGGGCTTCTTGCCTGTGTGCAGGGCTTCTACGCACAAGGTGGCACCACATCCCGGCCCAAGGGTGGTGGCAGGAACTCAGGAGGCGCTCGGGGACTCAGCAGGGCCCGCCCCTGGGGCAAGGGGTCTGGCAGGCTCCGGGGCAAATGGACTACGGAAGCCGAGAGGGTCCCGTCCGCGCCAAAACCCAAAACGCGCTGCGGCCTCCAGGGACACAGGGGACACAAGTGGCTGTGTGGCTTGCAGTGCCCGACCAGAGGGAGGGAGGTTGTCTGGCTGCTGAGGCGCAGCCGGTGTCAGCCCTTCGGGGAACTGCCCGTGGATGCTTCGGGAATGGGGGCTGCCAACTCAGAACCCCCGTTCCCTGTGGCTGCAGCCAGCCAGGGGGCTCCAGGGTCGGGCGCGCCCGCGGGCCTGGGGGGCTTCTTGCCTGTGTGCAGGGCTTCTACGCACAAGGTGGCACCACATCCCGGCCCAAGGGTGGTGGCAGGAACTCAGGAGGCACTCACGGACTCAGCAGGGCCCGCCCCTGGGGCAAGGGGTCTGGCAGGCTCCGGGGCAAATGGACTACGGAAGCCGAGAGGGGCCCGTCCACGCCAAAACCCAAAACGCGCTGCGGCCTCCAGGGACACAGGGGACACAAGTGGCTGTGTGGCTTGCAGTGCCCGACCAGAGGGAGGGAGGTTGTCTGGCTGCAGAGGCACAGCCGGTGTCAGCCCTTCGGGGAACTGCCCGTGGATGCTTCGGGAATGGGGGCTGCCAACTCAGTACCCCCGTTCCCTGTGGCTGCAGCCAGCCAGGGGGCTCCAGGGTCGGGCGCGCCCGCGGGCCTGGGGGGCTTCTTGCCTGTGTGCAGGGCTTCTACGCACAAGTTGGCACCACATCCCGGCCCAAGGGTGGTGGCAGGAACTCAGGAGGCACTCAGGGACTCAGCAGGGCCCGCCCCTGGGGCAAGGGGTCTGGCAGGCTCCGGGGCAAATGGACTACGGAAGCCGAGAGGGGCCCGTCCGCGCCAAAACCCAAAACGCGCTGCGGCCTCCAGGGACACAGGGGACACAAGTGGCTGTGTGGCTTGCAGTGCCCGACCAGAGGGAGGGAGGTTGTCTGGCTGCTGAGGCGCAGCCGGTGTCAGCCATTCGGGGAACTGCCCGTGGATGCTTCGGGAATGGGGGCTGCCAACTCAGAACCCCCGTTCCCTGTGGCTGCAGCCAGCCAGGGGGCTCCAGGGTCGGGCGCGCCCGCGGGCCTGGGGGGCTTCTTGCCTGTGTGCAGGGCTTCTACGCACAAGGTGGCACCTCATCCCGGCCCAAGGGTGGTGGCAGGAACTCAGGAGGCGCTCGGGGACTCAGCAGGGCCCGCCCCTGGGGCAAGGGGTCTGGCAGGCTCCGGGGCAAATGGACTACGGAAGCCGAGAGCGGCCCGTCCGCGCCAAAACCCAAAACGCGCTGCGGCCTCCAGGGACACAGGGGACACAAGTGGCTGTGTGGCTTGCAGTGCCCGACCAGAGGGAGGGAGGTTGTCTGGCTGCTGAGGCGCAGCCGGTGTCAGCCCTTCAGGGAATTGCCCCTGGATGCTTCGGGAATGGGGGCTGCCAACTCAGAACCCCCGTTCCCTGTGGCTGCAGCCAGCCAGGGGGCTCCAGGGTTGGGCACGCCCGCGGGCCTAGGGGCTTCTTGCCTGTGTGCAGGGCTTCTACGCACAAGGTGGCACCACATCCCGGCCCAAGGGTGGTGGCAGGAACTCAGGAGGCACTCAGGGACTCAGCAGGGCCCGCCCCTGGGGCAAGGGGTCTGGCAGGCTCCGGGACAAATGGACTACGGAAGCCGAGAGGGGCCCGTCCGCGCCAAAACCCAAAACGCGCTGCGGCCTCCAGGGACACAGGGGACACAAGTGGCTGTGTGGCTTGCAGTGCCCGACCAGAGGGAGGGAGGTTGTCTGGCTGCTGAGGCGCAGCCGGTGTCAGCCCTTCGGGGAACTGCCCGTGGATGCTTCGGGAATGGGGGCTGCCAACTCAGTACCCCCGTTCCCTGTGGCTGCAGCCAGCCAGGGGGCTCCAGGGTCGGGCGCGCCCGCGGGCCTGGGGGGCTTCTTGCCTGTGTGCAGGGCTTCTACGCACAAGGTGGCACCACATCCCGGCCCAAGGGTGGTGGCAGGAACTCAGGAGGCACTCAGGGACTCAGCAGGGCCCGCCCCTGGGGCAAGGGGTCTGGCAGGCTCCGGGGCAAATGGACTACGGAAGCCGAGAGGGGCCCGTCCGCGCCAAAACCCAAAACGCGCTGCGGCCTCCAGGGACACAGGGGACACAAGTGGCTGTGTGGCTTGCAGTGCCCGACCAGAGGGAGGGAGGTTGTCTGGCTGCTGAGGCGCAGCCGGTGTCAGCCCTTCGGGGAACTGCCCGTGGATGCTTCGGGAATGGGGGCTGCCAACTCAGAACCCCCGTTCCCTGTGGCTGCAGCCAGCCAGGGGGCTCCAGGGTCGGGCGCGCCCGCGGGCCTGGGGGGCTTCTTGCCTGTGTGCAGGGCTTCTACGCACAAGGTGGCACCACATCCCGGCCCAAGGGTGGTGGCAGGAACTCAGGAGGCGCTCGGGGACTCAGCAGGGCCCGCCCCTGGGGCAAGGGGTCTGGCAGGCTCCGGGGCAAATGGACTACGGAAGCCGAGAGGGGCCCGTCCGCGCCAAAACCCAAAACGCGCTGCGGCCTCCAGGGACACAGGGGACACAAGTGGCTGTGTGGCTTGCAGTGCCCGACCAGAGGGAGGGAGGTTGTCTGGCTGCTGAGGCGCAGCCGGTGTCAGCCCTTCGGGGAACTGCCCGTGGATGCTTCGGGAATGGGGGCTGCCAACTCAGAACCCCCGTTCCCTGTGGCTGCAGCCAGCCAGGGGGCTCCAGGGTCGGGCGCGCCCGCGGGCCTGGGGGGCTTCTTGCCTGGGTGCAGGGCTTCTACGCACAAGGTGGCACCACATCCCGGCCCAAGGGTGGTGGCAGGAACTCAGGAGGCACTCAGGGACTCAGCAGGGCCCGCCCCTGGGGCAAGGGGTCTGGCAGGCTCCGGGGCAAATGGACTACGGAAGCCGAGAGGGGCCCGTCCGCGCCAAAACCCAAAACGCGCTGCGGCCTCCAGGGACACAGGGGACACAAGTGGCTGTGTGGCTTGCAGTGCCCGACCAGAGGGAGGGAGGTTGTCTGGCTGCTGAGGCGCAGCCGGTGTCAGCCCTTCGGGGAACTGCCCGTGGATGCTTCGGGAATGGGGGCTGCCAACTCAGAACCCCCGTTCCCTGTGGCTGCAGCCAGCCAGGGGGCTCCAGGGTCGGGCGCGCCCGCGGGCCTGGGGGGCTTCTTGCCTGTGTGCAGGGCTTCTACGCACAAGGTGGCACATCATCCCGGCCCAAGGGTGGTGGCAGGAACTCAGGAGGCGCTCGGGGAATCAGCAGGGCCCGCCTCTGGGGCCAGGGGTCTGGCAGGCTCCGGGGCAAATGGACTACGGAAGCCGAGAGGGGCCCGTCCGCGCCAAAACCCAAAACGCGCTGCGGCCTCCAGGGACAAAGGGGACACAAGTGGCTGTGTGGCTTGCAGTGCCCGACCAGAGGGAGGGAGGTTGTCTGGCTGCTGAGGCGCAGCCGGTGTCAGCCCTTCGGGGAACTGCCCGTGGATGCTTCGGGAATGGGGGCTGCCAACTCAGAACCCCCGTTCCCTGTGGCTGCAGCCAGCCAGGGGGCTCCAGGGTCGGGCGCGCCCCGCGGGCCTGGGGGGCTTCTTGCCTGTGTGCAGGGCTTCTACGCACAAGGTGGCACCACATCCCGGCCCAAGGGTGGTGGCAGGAACTCAGGAGGCACTCAGGGACTCAGCAGGGCCCGCCCCTGGGGCAAGGGGTCTGGCAGGCTCCGGGGCAAATGACCTACGGAGGCCGAGAGGGGCCCGTCCGCGCCAAAACCCAAAACGCGCTGCGGCCTCCAGGGACACAGGGGACACAAGTGGCTGTGTGGCTTGCAGTGCCCGACCAGAGGGAGGGAGGTTGTCTGGCTGCTGAGGCGCAGCCGGTGTCAGCCCTTCGGGGAACTGCCCGTGGATGCTTCGGGAATGGGGGCTGCCAACTCAGAACCCCCGTTCCCTGTGGCTGCAGCCAGCCAGGGGGCTCCAGGGTCGGGCGCGCCCGCGGGCCTGGGGGGCTTCTTGCCTGTGTGCAGGGCTTCTACGCACAAGGTGGCACATCATCCCGGCCCAAGGGTGGTGGCAGGAACTCAGGAGGCGCTCGGGGAATCAGCAGGGCCCGCCTCTGGGTCCAAGGGTCTGGCAGGCTCCGGGGCAAATGGACTACGGAAGCCGAGAGGGGCCCGTCCGCGCCAAAACCCAAAACGCGCTGCGGCCTCCAGGGACAAAGGGGACACAAGTGGCTGTGTGGCTTGCAGTGCCCGACCAGAGGGAGGGAGGTTGTCTGGCTGCTGAGGCGCAGCCGGTGTCAGCCCTTCGGGGAACTGCCCGTGGATGCTTCGGGAATGGGGGCTGCCAACTCAGAACCCCCGTTCCCTGTGGCTGCAGCCAGCCAGGGGGCTCCAGGGTCGGGCGCGCCCGCGGGCCTGGGGGGCTTCTTGCCTGTGTGCAGGGCTTCTACGCACAAGGTGGCACCACATCAGGGCCCAAGGGTGGTGGCAGGAACTCAGGAGGCACTCAGGGACTCAGCAGGGCCCGCCCCTGGGGCAAGGGGTCTGGCAGGCTCCGGGGCAAATGACCTACGGAGGCCGAGAGGGGCCCGTCCGCGCCAAAACCCAAAACGCGCTGCGGCCTCCAGGGACACAGGGGACACAAGTGGCTGTGTGGCTTGCAGTGCCCGACCAGAGGGAGGGAGGTTGTCTGGCTGCTGAGGCGCAGCCGGTGTCAGCCCTTCGGGGAACTGCCCGTGGATGCTTCGGGAATGGGGGCTGCCAACTCAGTACCCCCATTCCCTGTGGCTGCAGCCAGCCAGGGGGCTCCAGGGTCGGGCGCGCCCGCGGGCCTGGGGGGCTTCTTGCCTGTGTGCAGGGCTTCTACGCACAAGGTGGCACCTCATCCCGGCCCAAGGGTGGTGGCAGGAACTCAGGAGGCGCTCGGGGACTCAGCAGGGCCCGCCTCTGGGGCCAGGGGTCTGGCAGGCTCCGGGGCAAATGGACTACGGAAGCCGAGAGGGGCCCGTCCGCGCCAAAACCCAAAACGCGCTGCGGCCTCCAGGGACAAAAGGGGACACAAGTGGCTGTGTGGCTTGCAGTGCCCGACCAGAGGGAGGGAGGTTGTCTGGCTTCTGAGGCGCAGCCGGTGTCAGCCCTTCGGGGAACTGCCCATGGATGCTTCGGGAATGGGGGCTGCCAACTCAGAACCCCCGTTCCCTGTGGCTGCAGCCAGCCAGAGGGCTCCAGGGTCGGGCGCGCCCGCGGGCCTGGGGGGCTTCTTGCCTGTGTGCAGGGCTTCTACGCACAAGGTGGCACCACATCCCGGCCCAAGGGTGGTGGCAGGAACTCAGGAGGCACTCAGGGACTCAGCAGGGCCCGCCCCTGGGGCAAGGGGTCCTGCAGGCTCCGGGGCAAATGGACTACGGAAGCCGAGAGGGTCCCGTCCGCGCCAAAACCCAAAACGCGCTGCGGCCTCCAGGGACACAGGGGACACAAGTGGCTGTGTGGCTTGCAGTGCCCGACCAGAGGGAGGGAGGTTGTCTGGCTGCTGAGGCGCAGCCGGTGTCAGCCCTTCGGGGAACTGCCCGTGGATGCTTCGGGAATGGGGGCTGCCAACTCAGAACCCCCGTTCCCTGTGGCTGCAGCCAGCCAGGGGGCTCCAGGGTCGGGCGCGCCCGCGGGCCTGGGGGGCTTCTTGCCTGTGTGCAGGGCTTCTACGCACAAGGTGGCACATCATCCCGGCCCAAGGGTGGTGGCAGGAACCCAGGAGGCACTCAGGGACTCAGCAGGGCCCGCCCCTTGGCCAAGGGGTCTGGCAGGCTCCGGGGCAAATGGACTACGGAAGCCGAGAGGGGCCCGTCCCGCGCCAAAACCCAAAACGCGCTGTGGCCTCCAGGGACACAGGGGACACAAGTGGCTGTGTGGCTTGCAGTGCCCGACCAGAGGGAGGGAGGTTGTCTGGCTGCTGAGGCGCAGCCGGTGTCAGCCCTTCGGGGAACTGCCCGTGGATGCTTCGGGAATGGGGGCTGCCAACTCAGAACCCCCGTTCCCTGTGGCTGCAGCCAGCCAGGGGGCTCCAGGGTCGGGCGCGCCCGCGGGCCTGGGGGGCTTCTTGCCTGTGTGCAGGGCTTCTATGCACAAGGTGGCACCACATCCCGGCCCAAGGGTGGTGGCAGGAACCCAGGAGGCACTCAGGGACTCAGCAGGGCCCGCCCCTTGGCCAAGGGGTCTGGCAGGCTCCGGGGCAAATGGACTACGGAAGCCGAGAGGGGCCCGTCCGCGCCAAAACCCAAAACGCGCTGCGGCCTCCAGGGACACAGGGGACACAAGTGGCTGTGTGGCTTGCAGTGCCCGACCAGAGGGAGGGAGGTTGTCTGGCTGCTGAGGCGCAGCCGGTGTCAGCCCTTCGGGGAACTGCCCGTGGATGCTTCGGGAATGGGGGCTGCCAACTCAGAACCCCCGTTCCCTGTGGCTGCAGCCAGCCAGGGGGCTCCAGAGTCGGGCGCGCCCGCGGGCTTGGGGGGCTTCTTGCCTGTGTGCAGGGCTTCTACGCACAAGGTGGCACCTCATCCCGGCCCAAGGGTGGTGGCAGGAACTCAGGAGGCGCTCGGGAACTCAGCAGGGCCCGCCCCTGGGGCCAGGGGTCTGGCAGGCTCCGGGGGCAAATGGACTACGGAAGCCGAGAGGGGCCCGTCCGCGCCAAAACCCAAAACGCGCTGCGGCCTCCAGGGACACAGGGGACACAAGTGGCTGTGTGGCTTGCAGTGCCCGACCAGAGGGAGGGAGGTTGTCTGGCTGCAGAGGCACAGCCGGTGTCAGCCCTTCGGGGAACTGCCCGTGGATGCTTCGGGAATGGGGGCTGCCAACTCAGAACCCCCGTTCCCTGTGGCTGCAGCCAGCCAGGGGGCTCCAGGGTCGGGCGCGCCCGCGGGCCTGGGGGGCTTCTTGCCTGTGTGCAGGGCTTCTACGCACAAGGTGGCACCTCATCCCGGCCCAAGGGTGGTGGCAGGAACCCAGGAGGCGCTCGGGGACTCAGCAGGGCCCGCCCCTGGGGCCAGGGGTCTGGTAGGCTCTGGGGGCAAATGGACTACGGAAGCCGAGAGGGGCCCGTCCGCGCCAAAACCCAAAACGCGCTGCGGCCTCCAGGGACACAGGGGACACAAGTGGCTGTGTGGCTTGCAGTGCCCGACCAGAGGGAGGGAGGTTGTCTGGCTGCTGAGGCGCAGCCGGTGTCAGCCCTTCGGGGAACTGCCCGTGGATGCTTCGGGAATGGGGGCTGCCAACTCAGTACCCCCGTTCCCTGTGGCTGCAGCCAGCCAGGGGGCTCCAGGGTCGGGCGCGCCCGCGGGCCTGGGGGGCTTCTTGCCTGGGTGCAGGGCTTCTACGCACAAGGTGGCACCACATCCCGGCCCAAGGGTGGTGGCAGGAACTCAGGAGGCACTCAGGGACTCAGCAGGGCCCGCCCCTGGGGCAAGGGGTCTGGCAGGCTCCGGGGCAAATGGACTACGGAAGCCGAGAGGGGCCCGTCCGCGCCAAAACCCAAAACGCGCTGCGGCCTCCAGGGACACAGGGGACACAAGTGGCTGTGTGGCTTGCAGTGCCCGACCAGAGGGAGGGAGGTTGTCTGGCTGCTGAGGCGCAGCCGGTGTCAGCCCTTCGGGGAACTGCCCGTGGATGCTTCGGGAATGGGGGCTGCCAACTCAGAACCCCCGTTCCCTGTGGCTGCAGCCAGCCAGGGGGCTCCAGGGTCGGGCGCGCCCGCGGGCCTGGGGGGCTTCTTGCCTGTGTGCAGGGCTTCTACGCACAAGGTGGCACCACATCCCGGCCCAAGGGTGGTGGCAGGAACTCAGGAGGCGCTCGGGGACTCAGCAGGGCCCGCCCCTGGGGCAAGGGGTCTGGCAGGCTCCGGGGCAAATGGACTACGGAAGCCGAGAGGGGCCCGTCCGCGCCAAAACCCAAAACGCGCTGCGGCCTCCAGGGACACAGGGGACACAAGTGGCTGTGTGGCTTGCAGTGCCCGACCAGAGGGAGGGAGGTTGTCTGGCTGCTGATGCGCAGCCGGTGTCAGCCCTTCGGGGAACTGCCCGTGGATGCTTCGGGAATGGGGGCTGCCAACTCAGAACCCCCGTTCCCTGTGGCTGCAGCCAGCCAGGGGGCTCCAGGGTCGGGCGCGCCCGCGGGCCTGGGGGGCTTCTTGCCTGTGTGCATGCCTTCTATGCACAAGGTGGCACCACATCCCGGCCCAAGGGTGGTGGCAGGAACTCAGGAGGCACTCAGGGACTCAGCAGGGCCCGCCCCTGGGGCAAGGGGTCTGGCAGGCTCCGGGGCAAATGACCTACGGAGGCCGAGAGGGGCCCGTCCGCGCCAAAACCCAAAACGCGCTGCGGCCTCCAGGGACACAGGGGACACAAGTGGCTGTGTGGCTTGCAGTGCCCGACCAGAGGGAGGGAGGTTGTCTGGCTGCTGAGGCGCAGCCGGTGTCAGCCCTTCGGGGAACTGCCCGTGGATGCTTCGGGAATGGGGGCTGCCAACTCAGAACCCCCGTTCCCTGTGGCTGCAGCCAGCCAGGGGGCTCCAGGGTCGGGCGCGCCCGCGGGCCTGGGGGGCTTCTTGCCTGTGTGCAGGGCTTCTACGCACAAGGTGGCACCACATCCCGGCCCAAGGGTGGTGGCAGGAACCCAGGAGGCACTCAGGGACTCAGCAGGGCCCGCCCCTTGGCCAAGGGGTCTGGCAGGCTCCGGGGCAAATGGACTACGGAAGCCGAGAGGGGCCCGTCCGCGCCAAAACCCAAAACGCGCTGCGGCCTCCAGGGACACAGGGGACACAAGTGGCTGTGTGGCTTGCAGTGCCCGACCAGAGGGAGGGAGGTTGTCTGGCTGCTGAGGCGCAGCCGGTGTCAGCCCTTCGGGGAACTGCCCGTGGATGCTTCGGGAATGGGGGCTGCCAACTCAGAACCCCCGTTCCCTGTGGCTGCAGCCAGCCAGGGGGCTCCAGAGTCGGGCGCGCCCGCGGGCCTGGGGGGCTTCTTGCCTGTGTGCAGGGCTTCTACGCACAAGGTGGCACCTCATCCCGGCCCAAGGGTGGTGGCAGGAACTCAGGAGGCGCTCGGGAACTCAGCAGGGCCCGCCCCTGGGGCCAGGGGTCTGGCAGGCTCCGGGGGCAAATGGACTACGGAAGCCGAGAGGGGCCCGTCCGCGCCAAAACCCAAAACGCGCTGCGGCCTCCAGGGACACAGGGGACACAAGTGGCTGTGTGGCTTGCAGTGCCCGACCAGAGGGAGGGAGGTTGTCTGGCTGCTGAGGCGCAGCCGGTGTCAGCCCTTCGGGGAACTGCCCATGGATGCTTCGGGAATGGGGGCTGCCAACTCAGAACCCCCGTTCCCTGTGGCTGCAGCCAGCCAGAGGGCTCCAGGGTCGGGCGCGCCCGCGGGCCTGGGGGGCTTCTTGCCTGTGTGCAGGGCTTCTACGCACAAGGTGGCACCACATCCCGGCCCAAGGGTGGTGGCAGGAACTCAGGAGGCGCTCGGGGACTCAGCAGGGCCCGCCCCTGGGGCAAGGGGTCTGGCAGGCTCCGGGGCAAATGGACTACGGAAGCCGAGAGGGGCCCGTCCGCGCCAAAACCCAAAACGCGCTGCGGCCTCCAGGGACACAGGGGACACAAGTGGCTGTGTGGCTTGCAGTGCCCGACCAGAGGGAGGGAGGTTGTCTGGCTGCTGATGCGCAGCCGGTGTCAGCCCTTCGGGGAACTGCCCGTGGATGCTTCGGGAATGGGGGCTGCCAACTCAGAACCCCCGTTCCCTGTGGCTGCAGCCAGCCAGGGGGCTCCAGGGTCGGGCGCGCCCGCGGGCCTGGGGTGCTTCTTGCCTGTGTGCATGCCTTCTATGCACAAGGTGGCACCACATCCCGGCCCAAGGGTGGTGGCAGGAACTCAGGAGGCACTCAGGGACTCAGCAGGGCCCGCCCCTGGGGCAAGGGGTCTGGCAGGCTCCGGGGCAAATGACCTACGGAGGCCGAGAGGGGCCCGTCCGCGCCAAAACCCAAAACGCGCTGCGGCCTCCAGGGACACAGGGGACACAAGTGGCTGTGTGGCTTGCAGTGCCCGACCAGAGGGAGGGAGGTTGTCTGGCTGCTGAGGCGCAGCCGGTGTCAGCCCTTCGGGGAACTGCCCGTGGATGCTTCGGGAATGGGGGCTGCCAACTCAGAACCCCCGTTCCCTGTGGCTGCAGCCAGCCAGGGGGCTCCAGGGTCGGGCGCGCCCGCGGGCCTGGGGGGCTTCTTGCCTGTGTGCAGGGCTTCTACGCACAAGGTGGCACCACATCCCGGCCCAAGGGTGGTGGCAGGAACCCAGGAGGCACTCAGGGACTCAGCAGGGCCCGCCCCTTGGCCAAGGGGTCTGGCAGGCTCCGGGGCAAATGGACTACGGAAGCCGAGAGGGGCCCGTCCGCGCCAAAACCCAAAACGCGCTGCGGCCTCCAGGGACACAGGGGACACAAGTGGCTGTGTGGCTTGCAGTGCCCGACCAGAGGGAGGGAGGTTGTCTGGCTGCTGAGGCGCAGCCGGTGTCAGCCCTTCGGGGAACTGCCCGTGGATGCTTCGGGAATGGGGGCTGCCAACTCAGAACCCCCGTTCCCTGTGGCTGCAGCCAGCCAGGGGGCTCCAGAGTCGGGCGCGCCCGCGGGCCTGGGGGGCTTCTTGCCTGTGTGCAGGGCTTCTACGCACAAGGTGGCACCTCATCCCGGCCCAAGGGTGGTGGCAGGAACTCAGGAGGCGCTCGGGAACTCAGCAGGGCCCGCCCCTGGGGCCAGGGGTCTGGCAGGCTCCGGGGGCAAATGGACTACGGAAGCCGAGAGGGGCCCGTCCGCGCCAAAACCCAAAACGCGCTGCGGCCTCCAGGGACACAGGGGACACAAGTGGCTGTGTGGCTTGCAGTGCCCGACCAGAGGGAGGGAGGTTGTCTGGCTGCTGAGGCGCAGCCGGTGTCAGCCCTTCGGGGAACTGCCCATGGATGCTTCGGGAATGGGGGCTGCCAACTCAGAACCCCCGTTCCCTGTGGCTGCAGCCAGCCAGAGGGCTCCAGGGTCGGGCGCGCCCGCGGGCCTGGGGGGCTTCTTGCCTGTGTGCAGGGCTTCTACGCACAAGGTGGCACCACATCCCGGCCCAAGGGTGGTGGCTGGAACTCAGGAGGCACTCAGGGACTCAGCAGGGCCCGCCCCTGGGGCAAGGGGTCTGGCAGGCTCCGGGGCAAATGGACTACGGAAGCCGAGAGGGGCCCGTCCGCGCCAAAACCCAAAACGCGCTGCGGCCTCCAGGGACACAGGGGACACAAGTGGCTGTGTGGCTTGCAGTGCCCGACCAGAGGGAGGGAGGTTGTCTGGCTGCAGAGGCACAGCCGGTGTCAGCCCTTCGGGGAACTGCCCGTGGATGCTTCGGGAATGGGGGCTGCCAACTCAGAACCCCCGTTCCCTGTGGCTGCAGCCAGCCAGGGGGCTCCAGGGTCGGGCGCGCCCGCGGGCCTGGGGGGCTTCTTGCCTGTGTGCAGGGCTTCTGCGCACAAGGTGGCACCTCATCCCGGCCCAAGGGTGGTGGCAGGAACCCAGGAGGCGCTCGGGGACTCAGCAGGGCCCGCCCCTGGGGCCAGGGGTCTGGTAGGCTCTGGCGGCAAATGGACTACGGAAGCCGAGAGGGGCCCGTCCGTGCCAAAACCCAAAACGCGCTGCGGCCTCCAGGGACACAGGGGACACAAGTGGCTGTGTGGCTTGCAGTGCCCGACCAGAGGGAGGGAGGTTGGCTGGCTGCTGAGGCGCAGCAGGTGTCAGCCCTTCGGGAAGTGCCCCTGGATGCTTCGGGAATGGGGTTGCCAACTCAGAACCCCTGTTCACTGTGGCTGCATCCGGCCAGGGGGCTCCAGGGTCGGGTGCGCCGCGGGTCTGGGGGGCTTCTTGCCTGTGTGCAGGGCTTCTACGCACAAGGTGGCACCTCATCCCGGCCCAAGGGTGGTGGCAGGAACCCAGGTGGCGCTCGGGGACTCAGCAGGGCCTGCCCCCGGGGCCTGCCCGCAACACCTGATTGCCCGCGGGCGTGTCCGTCCACCCTCAAAAAGTTCTGCTGGGACAGCCCTGACCGAGCTCCGAGCTCCTCGCCCTTGGACTGCCCCAGTGGGCTTCAGGAGTGGGTGTGTGCCAGCAGCAGCCCTCCCCACTCACCCACCTTGCGTCTGTCCTGCCCGACAAGCCCCTAGGGCGGGCGGGGCTTCCCAGGGGGCCTATTTGCAACGCCAGGAAGCGCAGGGCAGTCCGTGTGTGCGCGGCCTGGGGACACCTGCAGGAGTGTGTGCTCCCCCTTGGCCGGCTGCTGCGGCTAGCCAGCACCTGGGGGCTGTTGGCAGCGCCCCTGGGCAGCCTCCTAGAGCCAGGGGTCTGGCAGGCTCCGGGGGCAAATGGACTACGGAAGCCGACAGGGGCCCTTCCGCGCCAAAACCCAAAACGCGCTGCGGGCTCCAGGGAGGGACACAGGGGACACAAGTGGCTGTGTGGCTTGCAGTGCCCGAACAGAGGGAGGGAGGTTGGCTGGCTGCTGAGGCGCAGCAGGTGTCAGCCCTTCGGGAAGTGCCCGTGGATGCTTCGGGAATGGGGCCTGCCAACTCAGAACCCCCGTTCCCTGTGGCTGCATCCGGCCAGGGGGCTCCAGGGTCGGGTGCGCCGCGGGCCTGGGGGGCTTCTTGCCTGTGTGCAGGGCTTCTACGCACAAGGGGGCACCTCATCCCGGCCCAAGGGTGGTGGCAGGAACCCAGGTGGCGCTCGGGGACTCAGCAGGGCCTGCCCCCGGGGCCTGCCCGCAACACCTGATTGCCCGCGGGCGTGTCCGTCCACCCTCAAAAAGTTCTGCTGGGACAGCCCTGACCGAGCTCCGAGCTCCTCGCCCTTGGACTGCCCCAGTGGGCTTCAGGAGTGGGTGTGTGCCAGCAGCAGCCCTCCCCACTCACCCACCTTGTGTAGGCCCTGCCCTACAAGCCCCTAGGGCGGGCGGGGCTTCCCGGGGGGCCTATTTGCAAGGCCGGGAAGCGCGGGGCAGTCCGTGTGTGCGCGGCATGGGGACACCTGCAGGTGTGTGTGCTCCCCCTTGGCCGGCTGCTGCGGCTAGCCAGCACCTGGGGGCTGTTGGTAGCGCCCCTGGGCAGCCTCCTAGAGCCAGGGGTCTGGCAGGCTCCGGGGGCAAATGGACTACGGAAGCCGAGAGGGGCCCGTCCGCGCCAAAACCCAAAACGCGCTGCGGCCTCCAGGGAGGGACACAGGGGACACAAGTGGCTGTGTGGCGTGCAGTGCCCGACCAGAGGGAGGGAGGTTGGCTGGCTGCTGAGGCGCAGCAGGTGTCATCCCTTCGGGAAGTGCCCGTGGATGCTTCGGGAATGGGGCCTGCCAACTCAGAACCCCCGTTCCCTGTGGCTGCATCCGGCCAGGGGGCTCCAGGGTCGGGTGCGCCGCGGGCCTGGTGGGCTTCTTGCCTGTGTGCAGGGCTTCTACGCACAAGGTGGCACCTCATCCCGGCCCAAGGGTGGTGGCAGGAACCCAGGTGGCGCTCGGGGACTCAGCAGGGCCTGCCCCCGGGGCCTGCCTGCACCACCTGATTGCCCGCGGGCGTGTCCGTCCACCCTCAAAAAGTTCTGCTGGGACAGCCCTGACTGAGCTCCGAGCTCATCGCCCTTGGACCGCCCCAGTGGGCTTCAGGAGTGGGTGTGTGCCAGCAGCAGCCCTCCCCAGTCAACCACCATGCATCGGCCCCACCCGACAAGACCCTAGGGCGGGCGGGGCTTCCCAGGGGGCGTATTTGCAACGCCGGGAAGCGCGGGGCAGTTCTTGTGTGCGGCCCGGGGACACCCGCAGGTGTGTGTGCTCCCACCGTGGCCGGCCGAGGCGGCTAGCCAGCACCTGGGGGCTGTTGGCAGCGCCCCTGGGCAGCCTCCTAGAGCCAGGGGTCTGGCAGGCTCCGGGGGCAAATGGAGTACGGAAGCCGACAGGGGCCCTTCCGCGCCAAAACCCAAAACGCGCTGCGGGCTCCAGGGAGGGACACAGGGGACACAAGTGGCTGTGTGGCTTACAGTGCCCGAACAGAGGGAGGGAGGTTGGCTGGCTGCTGAGGCGCAGCAGGTGTCAGCCCTTCGGGAAGTGCCCGTGGATGCTTCGGGAATGGGGCCTGCCAACTCAGAACCCCCGTTCCCTGTGGCTGCATCCGGCCAGGGGGCTCCAGGGTCGGGTGCGCCGCGGGCCTGGGGGGCTTCTAGCCTGTGTGCAGGGCTTCTACGCACAAGGGGGCACCTCATCCCGGCCCAAGGGTGGTGGCAGGAACCCAGGTGGCGCTCGGGGACTCAGCAGGGCCTGCCCCCGGGGCCTGCCCGCAACACCTGATTGCCTGCGGGTGTGTCCGTCCACCCTCAAAAAGTTCTGCTGGGACAGCCCTGACCGAGCTCCGAGCTCCTCGCCCTTGGACTGCCCCAGTGAGCTTCAGGAGTGGGTGTGTGCAGCTTCTTGCCTGTGTGCATGGCTTCTACGCACAAGGTGGCACCTCATCCCGGCCCAAGGGTGGTGGAAGGAACCCAGGAGGCGCTCGGAGACTCAGCAGGGCCCGCCCCTGGGGCCAGGGGTCTGGCAGGCTCCGGGGGCAAATGGACTATGGAAGCCGAGAGGGGCCCGTCCGCGCCAAAACCCAAAACGCGCTGCGGCCTCCAGGGATACAGGGGACACAAGTGGCTGTGTGGCTTGCAGTGCCCGACCAGAGGGAGGGAGGTTGTCTGGCTGCTGAGGCGCAGCCGGTGTCAGCCCTTCGGGGAACTGCCCGTGGATGCTTCGGGAATGGGGGCTGCCAACTCAGAACCCCCGTTCCCTGTGGCTGCAGCCAGCCAGGGGGCTCCAGGGTCGGGCGCGCCCGCGGGCCTGGGGGGCTTCTTGCCTGTGTGCAGGGCTTCTACGCACAAGGTGGCACCACATCCCGGCCCAAGGGTGGTGGCAGGAACTCAGCAGGCACTCAGGGACTCAGCAGGGCCCGCCCCTGGGGCAAGGGGTCTGGCAGGCTCCGGGGCAAATGGACTACGGAAGCCGAGAGGGGCCCGTCTGCGCCAAAACCCAAAACGCGCTGCGGCCTCCAGGGACACAGGGGACACAAGTGGCTGTGTGGCTTGCAGTGCCCGACCAGAGGGAGGGAGGTTGTCTGGCTGCTGAGGCGCAGCCGGTGTCAGCCCTTCGGGGAACTGCCCGTGGATGCTTCGGGAATGGGGGCTGCCAACTCAGAACCCCCGTTCCCTGTGGCTGCAGCCAGCCAGGGGGCTCCAGGGTCGGGCGCGCCCGCGGGCCTGGGGGGCTTCTTGCCTGTGTGCAGGGCTTCTACGCACAAGGTGGCACCACATCCCGGCCCAAGGGTGGTGGCAGGAACTCAGGAGGCACTCACGGACTCAGCAGGGCCCGCCCCTGGGGCAAGGGGTCTGGCAGGCTCCGGGGCAAATGACCTACGGAGGCCGAGAGGGGCCCGTCCGCGCCAAAACCCAAAACGCGCTGCGGCCTCCAGGGACACAGGGGACACAAGTGGCTGTGTGGCTTGCAGTGCCCGACCAGAGGGAGGGAGGTTGTCTGGCTGCTGAGGCGCAGCCGGTGTCAGCCCTTCGGGGAACTGCCCGTGGATGCTTCGGGAATGGGGGCTGCCAACTCAGAACCCCCGTTCCCTGTGGCTGCAGCCAGCCAGGGGGCTCCAGGGTCGGGCGCGCCCGCGGGCCTGGGGGGCTTCTTGCCTGTGTGCAGGGCTTCTACGCACAAGGTGGCACCACATCCCGGCCCAAGGGTGGTGGCAGGAACCCAGGAGGCACTCAGGGACTCAGCAGGGCCCGCCCCTTGGCCAAGGGGTCTGGCAGGCTCCGGGGCAAATGGACTACGGAAGCCGAGAGGGGCCCGTCCGCGCCAAAACCCAAAACGCGCTGCGGCCTCCAGGGACACAGGGGACACAAGTGGCTGTGTGGCTTGCAGTGCCCGACCAGAGGGAGGGAGGTTGTCTGGCTGCTGAGGCGCAGCCGGTGTCAGCCCTTCGGGGAACTGCCCGTGGATGCTTCGGGAATGGGGGCTGCCAACTCAGAACCCCCGTTCCCTGTGGCTGCAGCCAGCCAGGGGGCTCCAGAGTCGGGCGCGCCCGCGGGCCTGGGGGGCTTCTTGCCTGTGTGCAGGGCTTCTACGCACAAGGTGGCACCTCATCCCGGCCCAAGGGTGGTGGCAGGAACTCAGGAGGCGCTCGGGAACTCAGCAGGGCCCGCCCCTGGGGCCAGGGGTCTGGCAGGCTCTGGGGCAAATGGACTACGGAAGCCGAGAGGGGCCCGTCCGCGCCAAAACCCAAAACGCGCTGCGGCCTCCAGGGACACAGGGGACACAAGTGGCTGTGTGGCTTGCAGTGCCCGACCAGAGGGAGGGAGGTTGTCTGGCTGCTGAGGCGCAGCCGGTGTCAGCCCTTCGGGGAACTGCCCATGGATGCTTCGGGAATGGGGGCTGCCAACTCAGAACCCCCGTTCCCTGTGGCTGCAGCCAGCCAGAGGGCTCCAGGGTCGGGCGCGCCCGCGGGCCTGGGGGGCTTCTTGCCTGTGTGCAGGGCTTCTACGCACAAGGTGGCACCACATCCCGGCCCAAGGGTGGTGGCTGGAACTCAGGAGGCACTCAGGGACTCAGCAGGGCCCGCCCCTGGGGCAAGGGGTCTGGCAGGCTCCGGGGCAAATGGACTACGGAAGCCGAGAGGGGCCCGTCCGCGCCAAAACCCAAAACGCGCTGCGGCCTCCAGGGACACAGGGGACACAAGTGGCTGTGTGGCTTGCAGTGCCCGACCAGAGGGAGGGAGGTTGTCTGGCTGCAGAGGCACAGCCGGTGTCAGCCCTTCGGGGAACTGCCCGTGGATGCTTCGGGAATGGGGGCTGCCAACTCAGAACCCCCGTTCCCTGTGGCTGCAGCCAGCCAGGGGGCTCCAGGGTCGGGCGCGCCCGCGGGCCTGGGGGGCTTCTTGCCTGTGTGCAGGGCTTCTGCGCACAAGGTGGCACCTCATCCCGGCCCAAGGGTGGTGGCAGGAACCCAGGAGGCGCTCGGGGACTCAGCAGGGCCCGCCCCTGGGGCCAGGGGTCTGGTAGGCTCTGGCGGCAAATGGACTACGGAAGCCGAGAGGGGCCCGTCCGTGCCAAAACCCAAAACGCGCTGCGGCCTCCAGGGACACAGGGGACACAAGTGGCTGTGTGGCTTGCAGTGCCCGACCAGAGGGAGGGAGGTTGGCTGGCTGCTGAGGCGCAGCAGGTGTCAGCCCTTCGGGAAGTGCCCCTGGATGCTTCGGGAATGGGGTTGCCAACTCAGAACCCCTGTTCACTGTGGCTGCATCCGGCCAGGGGGCTCCAGGGTCGGGTGCGCCGCGGGTCTGGGGGGCTTCTTGCCTGTGTGCAGGGCTTCTACGCACAAGGTGGCACCTCATCCCGGCCCAAGGGTGGTGGCAGGAACCCAGGTGGCGCTCGGGGACTCAGCAGGGCCTGCCCCCGGGGCCTGCCCGCAACACCTGATTGCCCGCGGGCGTGTCCGTCCACCCTCAAAAAGTTCTGCTGGGACAGCCCTGACCGAGCTCCGAGCTCCTCGCCCTTGGACTGCCCCAGTGGGCTTCAGGAGTGGGTGTGTGCCAGCAGCAGCCCTCCCCACTCACCCACCTTGCGTCTGTCCTGCCCGACAAGCCCCTAGGGCGGGCGGGGCTTCCCAGGGGGCCTATTTGCAACGCCAGGAAGCGCAGGGCAGTCCGTGTGTGCGCGGCCTGGGGACACCTGCAGGAGTGTGTGCTCCCCCTTGGCCGGCTGCTGCGGCTAGCCAGCACCTGGGGGCTGTTGGCAGCGCCCCTGGGCAGCCTCCTAGAGCCAGGGGTCTGGCAGGCTCCGGGGGCAAATGGACTACGGAAGCCGACAGGGGCCCTTCCGCGCCAAAACCCAAAACGCGCTGCGGGCTCCAGGGAGGGACACAGGGGACACAAGTGGCTGTGTGGCTTGCAGTGCCCGAACAGAGGGAGGGAGGTTGGCTGGCTGCTGAGGCGCAGCAGGTGTCAGCCCTTCGGGAAGTGCCCGTGGATGCTTCGGGAATGGGGCCTGCCAACTCAGAACCCCCGTTCCCTGTGGCTGCATCCGGCCAGGGGGCTCCAGGGTCGGGTGCGCCGCGGGCCTGGGGGGCTTCTTGCCTGTGTGCAGGGCTTCTACGCACAAGGGGGCACCTCATCCCGGCCCAAGGGTGGTGGCAGGAACCCAGGTGGCGCTCGGGGACTCAGCAGGGCCTGCCCCCGGGGCCTGCCCGCAACACCTGATTGCCCGCGGGCGTGTCCGTCCACCCTCAAAAAGTTCTGCTGGGACAGCCCTGACCGAGCTCCGAGCTCCTCGCCCTTGGACTGCCCCAGTGGGCTTCAGGAGTGGGTGTGTGCCAGCAGCAGCCCTCCCCACTCACCCACCTTGTGTAGGCCCTGCCCTACAAGCCCCTAGGGCGGGCGGGGCTTCCCGGGGGGCCTATTTGCAAGGCCGGGAAGCGCGGGGCAGTCCGTGTGTGCGCGGCATGGGGACACCTGCAGGTGTGTGTGCTCCCCCTTGGCCGGCTGCTGCGGCTAGCCAGCACCTGGGGGCTGTTGGTAGCGCCCCTGGGCAGCCTCCTAGAGCCAGGGGTCTGGCAGGCTCCGGGGGCAAATGGACTACGGAAGCCGAGAGGGGCCCGTCCGCGCCAAAACCCAAAACGCGCTGCGGCCTCCAGGGAGGGACACAGGGGACACAAGTGGCTGTGTGGCGTGCAGTGCCCGACCAGAGGGAGGGAGGTTGGCTGGCTGCTGAGGCGCAGCAGGTGTCATCCCTTCGGGAAGTGCCCGTGGATGCTTCGGGAATGGGGCCTGCCAACTCAGAACCCCCGTTCCCTGTGGCTGCATCCGGCCAGGGGGCTCCAGGGTCGGGTGCGCCGCGGGCCTGGTGGGCTTCTTGCCTGTGTGCAGGGCTTCTACGCACAAGGTGGCACCTCATCCCGGCCCAAGGGTGGTGGCAGGAACCCAGGTGGCGCTCGGGGACTCAGCAGGGCCTGCCCCCGGGGCCTGCCTGCACCACCTGATTGCCCGCGGGCGTGTCCGTCCACCCTCAAAAAGTTCTGCTGGGACAGCCCTGACTGAGCTCCGAGCTCATCGCCCTTGGACCGCCCCAGTGGGCTTCAGGAGTGGGTGTGTGCCAGCAGCAGCCCTCCCCAGTCAACCACCATGCATCGGCCCCACCCGACAAGACCCTAGGGCGGGCGGGGCTTCCCAGGGGGCGTTTTTGCAACGCCGGGAAGCGCGGGGCAGTTCTTGTGTGCGGCCCGGGGACACCCGCAGGTGTGTGTGCTCCCACCGTGGCCGGCCGAGGCGGCTAGCCAGCACCTGGGGGCTGTTGGCAGCGCCCCTGGGCAGCCTCCTAGAGCCAGGGGTCTGGCAGGCTCCGGGGGCAAATGGAGTACGGAAGCCGACAGGGGCCCTTCCGCGCCAAAACCCAAAACGCGCTGCGGGCTCCAGGGAGGGACACAGGGGACACAAGTGGCTGTGTGGCTTACAGTGCCCGAACAGAGGGAGGGAGGTTGGCTGGCTGCTGAGGCGCAGCAGGTGTCAGCCCTTCGGGAAGTGCCCGTGGATGCTTCGGGAATGGGGCCTGCCAACTCAGAACCCCCGTTCCCTGTGGCTGCATCCGGCCAGGGGGCTCCAGGGTCGGGTGCGCCGCGGGCCTGGGGGGCTTCTAGCCTGTGTGCAGGGCTTCTACGCACAAGGGGGCACCTCATCCCGGCCCAAGGGTGGTGGCAGGAACCCAGGTGGCGCTCGGGGACTCAGCAGGGCCTGCCCCCGGGGCCTGCCCGCAACACCTGATTGCCTGCGGGCGTGTCCGTCCACCCTCAAAAAGTTCTGCTGGGACAGCCCTGACCGAGCTCCGAGCTCCTCGCCCTTGGACTGCCCCAGTGAGCTTCAGGAGTGGGTGTGTGCAGCTTCTTGCCTGTGTGCATGGCTTCTACGCACAAGGTGGCACCTCATCCCGGCCCAAGGGTGGTGGAAGGAACCCAGGAGGCGCTCGGAGACTCAGCAGGGCCCGCCCCTGGGGCCAGGGGTCTGGCAGGCTCCGGGGGCAAATGGACTATGGAAGCCGAGAGGGGCCCGTCCGCGCCAAAACCCAAAACGCGCTGCGGCCTCCAGGGATACAGGGGACACAAGTGGCTGTGTGGCTTGCAGTGCCCGACCAGAGGGAGGGAGGTTGTCTGGCTGCTGAGGCGCAGCCGGTGTCAGCCCTTCGGGGAACTGCCCGTGGATGCTTCGGGAATGGGGGCTGCCAACTCAGAACCCCCGTTCCCTGTGGCTGCAGCCAGCCAGGGGGCTCCAGGGTCGGGCGCGCCCGCGGGCCTGGGGGGCTTCTTGCCTGTGTGCAGGGCTTCTACGCACAAGGTGGCACCACATCCCGGCCCAAGGGTGGTGGCAGGAACTCAGCAGGCACTCAGGGACTCAGCAGGGCCCGCCCCTGGGGCAAGGGGTCTGGCAGGCTCCGGGGCAAATGGACTACGGAAGCCGAGAGGGGCCCGTCTGCGCCAAAACCCAAAACGCGCTGCGGCCTCCAGGGACACAGGGGACACAAGTGGCTGTGTGGCTTGCAGTGCCCGACCAGAGGGAGGGAGGTTGTCTGGCTGCTGAGGCGCAGCCGGTGTCAGCCCTTCGGGGAACTGCCCGTGGATGCTTCGGGAATGGGGGCTGCCAACTCAGAACCCCCGTTCCCTGTGGCTGCAGCCAGCCAGGGGGCTCCAGGGTCGGGCGCGCCCGCGGGCCTGGGGGGCTTCTTACCTGTGTGCAGGGCTTCTACGCACAAGGTGGCACCACATCCCGGCCCAAGGGTGGTGGCAGGAACTCAGGAGGCACTCACGGACTCAGCAGGGCCCGCCCCTGGGGCAAGGGGTCTGGCAGGCTCCGGGGCAAATGGACTACGGAAGCCGAGAGGGGCCCGTCCACGCCAAAACCCAAAACGCGCTGCGGCCTCCAGGGACACAGGGGACACAAGTGGCTGTGTGGCTTGCAGTGCCCGACCAGAGGGAGGGAGGTTGTCTGGCTGCTGAGGCGCAGCCGGTGTCAGCCCTTCGGGGAACTGCCCGTGGATGCTTCGGGAATGGGGGCTGCCAACTCAGTACCCCCGTTCCCTGTGGCTGCAGCCAGCCAGGGGGCTCCAGGGTCGGGCGCGCCCGCGGGCCTGGGGGGCTTCTTGCCTGTGTGCAGGGCTTCTACGCACAAGGTGGCACCTCATCCCGGCCCAAGGGTGGTGGCAGGAACTCAGGAGGCGCTCGGGGACTCAGCAGGGCCCGCCTCTGGGGCAAGGGGTCTGGCAGGCTCCGGGGCAAATGGACTACGGAAGCCGAGAGGGGCCCGTCCGCGCCAAAACCCAAAACGCGCTGCGGCCTCCAGGGACAAAGGGGACACAAGTGGCTGTGTGGCTTGCAGTGCCCGACCAGAGGGAGGGAGGTTGTCTGGCTGCTGAGGCGCAGCCGGTGTCAGCCCTTCGGGGAACTGCCCATGGATGCTTCGGGAATGGGGGCTGCCAACTCAGAACCCCCGTTCCCTGTGGCTGCAGCCAGCCAGGGGGCTCCAGGGTCGGGCGCGCCCGCGGGCCTGGGGGGCTTCTTGCCTGTGTGCAGGGCTTCTACGCACAAGGTGGCACCTCATCCCGGCCCAAGGGTGGTGGCAGGAACTCAGGAGGCGCTCGGGGACTCAGCAGGGCCCGCCTCTGGGGCCAGGGGTCTGGCAGGCTCCAGGGCAAATGGACTACGGAAGCCGAGAGGGGCCCGTCCGCGCCAAAACCCAAAACGCGCTGCGGCCTCCAGGGACACAGGGGACACAAGTGGCTGTGTGGCTTGCAGTGCCCGACCAGAGGGAGGGAGGTTGTCTGGCTGCTGAGGCGCAGCCGGTGTCAGCCCTTCGGGGAACTGCCCGTGGATGCTTCGGGAATGGGGGCTGCCAACTCAGAACCCCCGTTCCCTGTGGCTGCAGCCAGCCAGGGGGCTCCAGGGTCGGGCGCGCCCGCGGGCCTAGGGGCTTCTTGCCTGTGTGCAGGGCTTCTACGCACAAGGTGGCACCACATCCCGGCCCAAGGGTGGTGGCAGGAACTCAGGAGGCGCTCGGGGACTCAGCAGGGCCCGCCCCTGGGGCAAGGGGTCTGGCAGGCTCTGGGGCAAATGGACTACGGAAGCCGAGAGGGGCCCATCCGCGCCAAAACCCAAAACGCGCTGCGGCCTCCAGGGACACAGGGGACACAAGTGGCTGTGTGGCTTGCAGTGCCCGACCAGAGGGAGGGAGGTTGTCTGGCTGCTGAGGCGCAGCCGGTGTCAGCCCTTCGGGGAACTGCCCGTGGATGCTTCGGGAATGGGGGCTGCCAACTCAGAACCCCCGTTCCCTGTGGCTGCAGCCAGCCAGGGGGCTCCAGGGTCGGGCGCGCCCGCGGGCCTGGGGGGCTTCTTGCCTGTGTGCAGGGCTTCTACGCACAAGGTGGCACCTCATCCCGGCCCAAGGGTGGTGGCAGGAACTCAGGAGGCACTCAGGGACTCAGCAGGGCCCGCCCCTGGGGCAAGGGGTCTGGCAGGCTCCGGGGCAAATGGACTACGGAAGCCGAGAGGGGCCCGTCCGCGCCAAAACCCAAAACGCGCTGCGGCCTCCAGGGACACAGGGGACACAAGTGGCTGTGTGGCTTGCAGTGCCCGACCAGAGGGAGGGAGGTTGTCTGGCTGCTGAGGCACAGCCGGTGTCAGCCCTTCGGGGAACTGCCCGTGGATGCTTCGGGAATGGGGGCTGCCAACTCAGTACCCCCGTTCCCTGTGGCTGCAGCCAGCCAGGGGGCTCCAGGGTCGGGCGCGCCCGCGGGCCTGGGGGGCTTCTTGCCTGTGTGCAGGGCTTCTACGCACAAGGTGGCACCTCATCCCGGCCCAAGGGTGGTGGCAGGAACCCAGGAGGCGCTCGGGAACTCAGCAGGGCCCGCCCCTGGGGCCAGGGGTCTGGTAGGCTCCGGGGGCAAATGGACTACGGAAGCCGAGAGGGGCCCGTCCGCGCCAAAACCCAAAACGCGCTGCGGCCTCCAGGGACACAGGGGACACAAGTGGCTGTGTGGCTTGCAGTGCCCGACCTGAGGGAGGGAGGTTGTCTGGCTGCTGATGCGCAGCCGGTGTCAGCCCTTCGGGGAACTGCCCGTGGATGCTTCGGGAATGGGGGCTGCCAACTCAGAACCCCCGTTCCCTGTGGCTGCAGCCAGCCAGGGGGCTCCAGGGTCGGGCGCGCCCGCGGGCCTGGGGGGCTTCTTGCCTGTGTGCAGGGCTTCTACGCACAAGGTGGCACCTCATCTCGGCCCAAGGGTGGTGGCAGGAACTCAGGAGGCGCTCGGGGACTCAGCAGGGCCCGCCTCTGGGGCCAGGGGTCTGGCAGGCTCCGGGGCAAATGGACTACGGAAGCCGAGAGGGGCCCGTCCGCGCCAAAACCCAAAACGCGCTGCGGCCTCCAGGGACAAAGGGGACACAAGTGGCTGTGTGGCTTGCAGTGCCCGACCAGAGGGAGGGAGGTTGTCTGGCTGCTGAGGCGCAGCCGGTGTCAGCCCTTCGGGGAACTGCCCGTGGATGCTTCGGGAATGGGGGCTGCCAACTCAGAACCCCCATTCCCTGTGGCTGAAGCCAGCCAGGGGGCTCCAGGGTCGGGCGCGCCCGCGGGCCTGGGGGGCTTCTTGCCTGTGTGCAGGGCTTCTACGCACAAGGTGGCACCTCATCCCGGCCCAAGGGTGGTGGCAGAAACCCAGGAGGAGCTCGGGGACTCAGCAGGGCCCGCCCCTGGGGCCAGGGGTCTGTCAAGCTCCGGGGGCAAATGGACTACGGAAGCCGAGAGGGGCCCGTCCGCGCCAAAACCCAAAATGCGCTGCGGCCTCCAGGGTCACAGGGGACACAAGTGGCTGTGTGGCTTGCAGTGCCCGACCAGAGGGAGGGAGGTTGTCTGGCTGCTGATGCGCAGCCGGTGTCAGCCCTTCGGGGAACTGCCCGTGGATGCTTCGGGAATGGGGGCTGCCAACTCAGAACCCCCGTTCCCTGTGGCTGCAGCCAGCCAGGGGGCTCCAGGGTCGGGCGCGCCCGCGGGCCTAGGGGCTTCTTGCCTGTGTGCAGGGCTTCTACGCACAAGGTGGCACCACATCCCGGCCCAAGGGTGGTGGCAGGAACTCAGGAGGCACTCCGGGACTCAGCAGGGCCCGCCCCTGGGGCAAGGGGTCTGGCAGGCTCCGGGGCAAATGGACTACGGAAGCCGAGAGGGGGCCCGTCCGCGCCAAAACCCAAAACGCGCTGTGGCCTCCAGGGACACAGGGGACACAAGTGGCTGTGTGGCTTGCAGTGCCCGACCAGAGGGAGGGAGGTTGTCTGGCTGCTGAGGCGCAGCCGGTGTCAGCCCTTCGGGGAACTGCCCGTAGATGCTTCGGGAATGGGGGCTGCCAACTCAGAACCCCCGTTCCCTGTGGCTGCAGCCAGCCAGGGGGCTCCAGGGTCGGGCGCGCCCGCGGGCCTGGGGGGCTTCTTGCCTGTGTGCAGGGCTTCTACGCACAAGGTGGCACCTCATCCCGGCCCAAGGGTGGTGGCAGGAACCCAGGAGGCGCTCGGGGACTCAGCAGGGCCCGCCCCTGGGGCCAGGGGTCTGGTAGGCTCCGGGGGCAAATGGACTACGGAAGCCGAGAGGGGCCCGTCCGCGCCAAAACCCAAAACGCACTGCGGCCTCCAGGGACACAGGGGACACAAGTGGCTGTGTGGCTTGCAGTGCCCGACCAGAGGGAGGGAGGTTGTCTGGCTGCTGATGCGCAGCCGGTGTCAGCCCTTCGGGGAACTGCCCGTGGATGCTTCGGGAATGGGGGCTGCCAACTCAGAACCCCCGTTCCCTGTGGCTGCAGCCAGCCAGGGGGCTCCAGGGTCGGGCGCGCCCGCGGGCCTGGGGGGCTTCTTGCCTGTGTGCAGGTCTTCTACGCACAAGGTAGCACCTCATCCCGGCCCAAGGGTGGTGGCAGGAACTCAGGAGGCGCTCGGGGACTCAGCAGGGCCCGCCTCTGGGGCCAGGGGTCTGGCAGGCTCCGGGGCAAATGGACTACGGAAGCCGAGAGGGGCCCATCCGCGCCAAAACCCAAAACGCGCTGCGGCCTCCAGGGACAAAGGGGACACAAGTGGCTGTGTGGCTTGCAGTGCCCGACCAGAGGGAGGGAGGTTGTCTGGCTGCTGAGGCGCAGCCGGTGTCAGCCCTTCGGGGAACTGCCCGTGGATGCTTTGGGAATGGGGGCTGCCAACTCAGAACCCCCGTTCCCTGTGGCTGCAGCCAGCCAGGGGGCTCCAGGGTCGGGCGCGCCCGCGGGCCTGGGGGGCTTCTTGCCTGTGTGCAGGGCTTCTACGCACAAGGTGGCACCACATCCCGGCCCAAGGGTGGTGGCAGGAACTCAGGAGGCACTCAGGGACTCAGCAGGGCCCGCCCCTGGGGCAAGGGGTCTGGCAGGCTCCGGGGCAAATGGACTATGGAAGCCGAGAGGGGCCCATCCGCGCCAAAACCCAAAACGCGCTGCGGCCTCCAGGGACACAGGGGACACAAGTGGCTGTGTGGCTTGCAGTGCCCGACCAGAGGGAGGGAGGTTGTCTGGCTGCTGAGGCGCAGCCGGTGTCAGCCCTTCGGGGAACTGCCCGTGGATGCTTCGGGAATGGGGGCTGCCAACTCAGAACCCCCGTTCCCTGTGGCTGCAGCCAGCCAGGGGGCTCCAGGGTCGGGCGCGCCAGCGGGCCTGGGGGGCTTCTTGCCTGTGTGCAGGGCTTCTACGCACAAGGTGGCACCTCATCCCGGCCCAAGGGTGGTGGCAGGAACTCAGGAGGCACTCACGGACTCAGCAGGGCCCGCCCCTGGGGCAAGGGGTCTGGCAGGCTCCGGGGCAAATGGACTACGGAAGCCGAGAGGGGCCCGTCCGCGCCAAAACCCAAAACGCGCTGCGGCCTCCAGGGACACAGGGGACACAAGTGGCTGTGTGGCTTGCAGTGCCCGACCAGAGGGAGGGAGGTTGTCTGGCTGCTGAGGCGCAGCCAGTGTCAGTCCTTCGGGGAACTGCCCGTGGATGCTTCGGGAATGGGGGCTGCCAACTCAGAACCCCCGTTCCCTGTGGCTGCAGCCAGCCAGGGGGCTCCAGGGTCGGGCGCGCCCGCGGGCCTGGGGGGCTTCTTGCCTGTGTGCAGGGCTTCTACTCACAAGGTCGCACCACATCCCGGCCCAAGGGTGGTGGCAGGAACTCAGGAGGCACTCACGGACTCAGCAGGGCCCGCCCCTGGGGCAAGGGGTCTGGCAGGCTCCGGGGCAAATGGACTACGGAAGCCGAGAAGGGCCCGTCCGCGCCAAAACCCAAAACGCGCTGCGGCCTCCAGGGACACAGGGGACACAAGTGGCTGTGTGGCTTGCAGTGCCCGACCAGAGGGAGGGAGGTTGTCTGGCTGCTGAGGCGCAGCCGGTGTCAGCCCTTCGGGGAACTGCCCATGGATGCTTCGGGAATGGGGGCTGCCAACTCAGAACCCCCGTTCCCTGTGGCTGCAGCCAGCCAGGGGGCTCCAGGGTCGGGCGCGCCCGCGGGCCTGGGGGGCTTCTTGCCTGTGTGCAGGGCTTCTACGCACAAGGTGGCACCTCATCCCGGCCCAAGGGTGGTGGCAGGAACTCAGGAGGTGCTCGGGGACTCAGCAGGGCCCGCCTCTGGGGCCAGGGGTCTGGCAGGCTCCAGGGCAAATGGACTACGGAAGCCGAGAGGTGCCCGTCCACGCCAAAACCCAAAACGCGCTGCGGCCTCCAGGGACACAGGGGACACAAGTGGCTGTGTGCTTGCAGTGCCCGACCAGAGGGAGGGAGGTTGTCTGGCTGCTGAGGCGCAGCCGGTGTCAGCCCTTCGGGGAACTGCCCGTGGATGCTTCGGGAATGGGGGCTGCCAACTCAGTACCCCCCCGTTCCCTGTGGCTGCAGCCAGCCAGGGGGCTCCAGGGTCGGGCGCCCCGCTGGGCCTGGGGGCTTCTTGCCTGTGTGCAGGGCTTCTACGCACAAGGTGGCACCCTCATCCCGGCCCAAGGGTGGTGGCAGGAACTCAGGAGGCGCTCGGGGACTCAGCAGGGCCCCGCCCTCTGGGGCCAGGGGTCTGGCAGGCTCCGGGCAAATGGACTACGGAAGCCGAGAGGGGCCCGTCCGCGCCAAAACCCAAAACGCGCTGCGGCCTCCAGGGACAAAGGGGACACAAGTGGCTGTGTGGCTTGCAGTGCCTGACCAGAGGGAGGGAGGTTGTCTGGCTGCTGAGGCGCAGCCGGTGTCAGCCCTTCGGGGAACTGCCCATGGATGCTTCGGGAATGGGGGCTGCCAACTCAGAACCCCCGTTCCTTGTGGCTGCAGCCAGCCAGGGGGCTCCAGGGTCGGGCGCGGCCCCGCGGGCCTGGGGGGCTTCTTGCCTGTGTGCAGGGCTTCTACGCACAAGGTGGCACCTCATCCCGGCCCAAGGGTGGTGGCAGGAACTCAGGAGGCGCTCGGGAACTCAGCAGGGCCCGCCCTGGGGCCAGGGGTCTGGCAGGCTCCGGGGGCAAATGGACTACGGAAGCCGAGAGGGGCCCGTCCGCGCCAAAACCCAAAACGCGCTGCGGCCTCCAGGGACACAGGGGACACAAGTGGCTGTGTGGCTTGCAGTGCCCGACCAGAGGGAGGGAGGTTGTCTGGCTGCAGAGGCGCAGCCGGTGTCAGCCCTTCGGGGAACTGCCCGTGGATGCTTCGGGAATGGGGGCTGCCAACTCAGGAACCCCCGTTCCCCTGTGGCTGCAGCCAGCCAGGGGGCTCCAGGGTCGGGCGCGCCCGCGGGCCTAGGGGCTTCTTGCCTGTGTGCAGGGCTTCTACGCACAAGGTGGCACCACATCCCGGCCCAAGGGTGGTGGCAGGAACTCAGGAGGTGCTCGGGGACTCAGCAGGGCCCGCCCCTGGGGCAAGGGGTCTGGCAGGCTCCGGGGCAAATGGACTACGGAAGCCGAGAGGGGCCCGTCCGCGCCAAAACCCAAAACGCGCTGCGGCCTCCTGGGACACAGGGGACACAAGTGGCTGTGTGCTTGCAGTGCCCGACCAGAGGGAGGGAGGTTGTCTGGCTGCGTGAGGCGCAGCCGGTGTCAGCCCTTCGGGGAACTGCCCGTGGATGCTTCGGGAATGGGGGCTGCCAACTCAGAACCCCCGTTCCCTGTGGCTGCAGCCAGCCAGGGGGCTCCAGGGTCGGGCGCGCCCGCGGGCCTGGGGGGCTTCTGCCTGTGTGCAGGGCTTCTACGCACAAGGTGGCACCACATCCCGGCCCAAGGGTGTGGCAGGAACTCAGGAGGCACTCAGGGACTCAGCAGGGCCCGCCCCTGGGGCAAGGGGTCTGGCAGGCTCCGGGGCAAATGGACTACGGAAGCCGAGAGGGGCCCGTCCGCGCCAAAACCCAAAAACGCGCTGCGGCCTCCAGGGACACAGGGGACACAAGTGGCTGTGTGGCTTGCAGTGCCCGACCAGAGGGAGGGAGGTTGTCTGGCTGCTGAGGCGCAGCCGGTGTCAGCCCTTCGGGGAACTGCCCGTGGATGCTTCGGGAATGGGGGCTGCCAACTCAGAACCCCCGTTCCCTGTGGCTGCAGCCAGCCAGGGGGCTCCAGGGTCGGGCGCGCCCGCGGGCCTGGGGGGCTTCTTGCCTGTGTGCAGGGCTTCTACGCACAGGTGGCACCACATCCCGGCCCAAGGGTGGTGGCAGGAACTCAGGAGGCACTCACGGACTCAGCAGGGCCCGCCCCTGGGGCAAGGGGTCTGGCAGGCTCCGGGGGCAAATGGAACTACGGAAGCCGAGAGGGGCCCGTCCGCGCCAAAACCCAAAACGCGCTGCGGGCCTCCAGGGACACAGGGGACACAAGTGGCTGTGTGGCTTGCAGTGCCCGACCAGAGGGAGGGAGGTTGTCTGGCTGCAGAGGCGCAGCCGGTGTCAGCCCTTCGGGGAACTGCCCGTGGATGCTTCGGGAATGGGGGCTGCCAACTCAGAACCCCCGTTCCCTGTGGCTGCAGCCAGCCAGGGGGCTCCAGGGTCGGGCGCGCCCAGCGGGCCTAGGGGCTTCTTGCCTGTGTGCAGGGCTTCTACGCACAAGGTGGCACCACATCCCGGCCCAAGGGTGGTGGCAGGAACTCAGGAGGCGCTCGGGGACTCAGCAGGGCCCGCCCCTGGGGCAAGGGGTCTGGCAGGCTCCGGGGCAAATGGACTACGGAAGCCGAGAGGGGCCCGTCCGCGCCAAAACCCAAAACGCGCTGCGGCCTCCAGGGACACAGGGGACACAAGTGGCTGTGTGGCTTGCAGTGCCCGACCAGAGGGAGGGAGGTTGTCTGGCTGCTGAGGCGCAGCCGGTGTCAGCCCTTCGGGGAACTGCCCGTGGATGCTTCGGGAATGGGGGCTGCCAACTCAGAACCCCCGTTCCCTGTGGCTGCAGCCAGCCAGGGGGCTCCAGGGTCGGGGGCGCGCCCGCGGGCCTGGGGGGGCTTCTTGCCTGTGTGCAGGGCTTCTACGCACAAGGTGGGCACCACATCCCGGCCCAAGGGTGGTGGCAGGAACTCAGGAGGCACTCAGGGACTCAGCAGGGCCCGCCCCTGGGGCAAGGGGTCTGGCAGGCTCCGGGGCAAATGGACTACGGAAGCCGAGAGGGGCCCGTCCGCGCCAAAACCCAAAACGGCGCTGCGGCCTCCAGGGACACAGGGGACACAAGTGGCTGTGTGGCTTGCAGTGCCGACCAGAGGGAGGGAGGTTGTCTGGCTGCTGAGGCGCAGCCGGTGTCAGCCCTTCGGGGAACTGCCCGTGGATGCTTCGGGAATGGGGGCTGCCAACTCAGAACCCCCGTTCCCTGTGGCTGCAGCCAGCCAGGGGGCTCCAGGGTCGGGCGCGCCCGCGGGCCTGGGGGGCTTCTTGCCTGTGTGCAGGGCTTCTACGCACAAGGTGGCACCACATCCCGGCCCAAGGGTGGTGGCAGGAACTCAGGAGCACTCACGGACTCAGCAGGGCCCGCCCCTGGGGCAAGGGGTCTGGCAGGCTCCGGGGCAAATGGACTACGGAAGCCGAGAGGGGCCCGTCCACAGCCAAAACCCAAAACGCGCTGCGGCCTCCAGGGACACAGGGGACACAAGTGGCTGTGTGGCTTGCAGTGCCCCGACCAGAGGGAGGGAGGTTGTCTGGCTGCTGAGGCGCAGCCGGTGTCAGCCCTTCGGGGAACTGCCCGTGGATGCTCGGGAATGGGGGCTGCCAACTCAGTACCCCCCGTTCCCTGTGGCTGCAGCCAGCCAGGGGGCTCCAGGGTCGGGCGCGCCCGCGGGCCTGGGGGGCTTCTTGCCTGTGTGCAGGGCTTCTACGCACAAGGTGGCACCTCATCCCGGCCCAAGGGTGGTTGCAGGAACTCAGGAGGCGCTCGGGGACTCAGCAGGGCCCGCCTCTGGGGCCAGGGGTCTGGCAGGCTCCGGGGCAAATGGACTACGGAAGCCGAGAGGGGCCCGTCCGCGCCAAAACCCAAAACGCGCTGCGGCCTCCAGGGACAAAGGGGACACAAGTGGCTGTGTGGCTTGCAGTGCCCGACCAGAGGGAGGGAGGTTGTCTGGCTGCTGAGGCGCAGCCGGTGTCAGCCCTTCGGGGAACTGCCCATGGATGCTTCGGGAATGGGGGCTGCCAACTCA